>NC_062207.1:2484927-2522427 GCF_912470025.1 Vespa velutina
AAAAAAAAAAGGAAAAAAGAAAAAACGATAACAATGTGGGAGGATAGAGCAAGAGCGGAATAGACCGAGTTCATTTAGATACACACATACACACCATATATATATATATATACATACACACATATATATGTACAAATCATATATATACATACACACACACACACATACACATATCATGTATATATAGAGAGAAGAGTTACACGGTCGATGGGAGAGCAAGTGGTCCCTAACCGAGAGAGAAAGACAGACTGAGAGAGAGAGAGAGAGAGAGAGAGAGAGAGAGAGAGGAGAGGGTTGAGAGATACAATGGTAGTCGATAATGCATGTGATTTGTGCAATAGGCGCCTATTGCACGCGTGCACCAGCCGGCGCCGTGCAATTCGATGCCGTGAAAGCATTCCCTCTCTTGTCCTCTCTCTCTCTCTCTCTCTCTCTCTCTCTCTCTCTCTCTCTCTCTCATTCTATCTGTCTCTCTTTGGACACCACCGAGAACACATCGAGGCGAGCGAACGCACGTGCGCTCGTTGCGATATCCGCGACGCGGTGCACCGTGCACCTCGATGTTACGTGCACTCACGCTCGTCATTATCCGCGTATCCGACTACTCTAGAGTCCGTGCTTACTGTCCTATCCTCTCGATGGCTTTATGTATGCACCCACTATATATAGTATTATACATAGATGTACTATTAATGTCCAAGTAGACGATTCTAATCCGGCTGATAACTAGGAAATCCGTTTGTAGCATTGTCTCGATATCTAGGAATATCGATTGATCTTATCGATTAGATTATCTAATAGGATTGACAATTGACATATGTTGAAATAAAAATTTTCTTCTATTTTTAATTTTCATTTTCAATAACGTTTAATATGCCGTTTATATGAAATGATCGATCTAATTATACGATCATTGTTAAATATCGTAGAGAAAGAATGAGAGGGAGAGAGAGAGAGAGAGAGAGAGAGAGAGAGAGAGAGAGAGAGAGAGAGAGAGAGAGAGAGAGAGAAGAAAAGTAAAATAAAATAAAAATGAACGTAGATAGTACGTGGATATTAAATAAGCGTTTAATTGAAAATGGTTGTATTAAGTGCATATGGTTTTAATTGATCACACGTGGATGCATTCTACATACGTACTATATATACATATATATATATATATATATATATATATATATATATATATATATATATATGTAATCGAAAGGAAGTATCGAGCGATCGAAGTAATTGTACGGTCAGTAACGCATTGCAACGATTCGCTCAATGGACGTATACAGTGCACACGCACGCGGTGCATCGCAGGGTGCTGCGGTTGCAGTGCATCGATGAGCTCCTGCCAGTTTCCCTTTCCCTTCCCTTTTCTCTCTCTCTCTCTCTCTCTCTCTCGACGATATAAACACGTATACACGGAAACAGAAGCGACGGCGTTGATCGCTCGTGTGCATTTCACTGGTCGGCGTAGCATTGCATTGCTCGGATAGTAAGTGAGGGTGAGAGAGATAGAGAAATAGAGAGAGAGAGAGAGAGAGAGAGAGAGAGAGAGAGAGAAACAGTGATAGGGGATAGGATACATATAATTACCGGGGGACTGTGCTCCATTTCACACATCACACACCGTGTGATCGCGTCACACGCCCGACGCCTTGCCATCCTGTGCTCTCTGCTTCTGCACTCTCTCTCTCTCTCTCTCTCTCTCTCTCTCTCATCCGTTCTGTACCATTCGCGTGGTCCATGATGCACCGGCGTCGCGCATTCTCCGTGCCGACTGAACCGATTTCATTTCCATGTTGGTCGATCGAAAATTACAGATTCGCCATTGGTATCGTTTAAAGCTTTTCGTTGGTTTGGAATTAAAAAAAAAAAAAAAAAAAAAAAACCCAAAAAGAAAAAAGAAAAAGAGAAAAAAAAGCAGAGGAAAAAAAGAAGAAGAAAAAGAAAAAATTACAGAGAAAAAGGGAATAAAAAGAAGAGGAAAAAAAAAGATAGATAGGTAGATAAGAGAGAGAGAGAGAGAGAAAGAGAGAGAGAGAGAGAGAAAGAGAGAGAAAGAAATATTCATCATTCATAGAGAATTTTATTTTTTATACGTTCCCGATGACATACAAAATCAAAGTGATATTTAAAACTTTCGTAGTAACATGATTCGGAAAATATATTATATATATATATATATCGTATTTTCAAATATTTCACGAGATTGTTTACGAGGATTCTTTCAATTCTATTCTGTTATTTCTTCTTTTTCTTTATATTTATTTTATTTTCACTCCGTCAATCGTTATCAATTAAAATTCATAGACAGTCGTAGAATTGCGAGAAGTGAGAAACAAGAAAAATAGATAATATTGTAAATCAAAGAGAGAAAAGAGATAAAGAATCGATTGATGTGAGAAATGGATCTGAGTTGATGCGAATGGACTGGCTCTTAGGGTGGCTCGGATAACGAATATTCGAACGGCGTATACGTCGGTGTTGGAGTGAATGAAATGGCGAGAAGTAGAATCGACGGAAGAGGAGGAGGAGATGCAGAGGAAGAGGAGGAAGAGGAAGAGGAAGAGGAGGAGGAGGAGGAGGAGGAGGAGATTGAGGGAGGAGAAGTACACGCGCGAACGCGTTCTTCGAACCCGTGAGCGTTCGTATCCACGCGCGAAGCAATTGAACGGCGAATGATTCAATTTGTCAGACCAATGAGTTTGTCAGGTGCCACTCCATGCCATACTGTAGAGAGTAAGCGAGAATGAGCGAGCGAGCGAGAAAGATATGGATAGAGAGACAGAGAGAGAGAGAGAGAGAGAGAGAGAGAGAAAGAGACAGAGCTTGAATTGGATTTGATTTAACGTTGCGCGTATTGCCGCGCATTACACACTAGAAATATCGCAAATCTCTCGCACGGCATCCAATTACTTGTGCACCGAATACAATGCGGAAAACGCGTGCGGCCGTGCACGCGTTACCATTCCCCTCCTACCCTTTCCTCTCACCTCATCACTCTATCTCTCTCTCTCTCTCTCTCTCTGTCTCTGTCTCTTTCTCTTTCTATCTATCTATCTATCTTTCGTTATGTGTGTAATCTACATATAGACGTGCGAAATTTCCTCTTTTTCGACATAATGGAGATCGCTGCATCAACGTTCTCGTCTGGCAATACACTGCTTGGCGTTAGAAAAAAAAAAAAAAAAAAACAAAACAAAAAAAGGAAAGAAAGAAAAAGAGAGAAAAAAAAGATTACATTTTCACGTATCACGAAGCATTACGTTTATTTCCATTTATCGTCCTTCTTTCGTATCTTTCGTTCTTTCTTTTTTCCTTTTTTTTTTTTTTTTTTTCGAAAAAAGAATCGAAACCATTGTCGAACAAAGGAATATTTCATATAAAAAAAGAGTGAAAAAAAATCTCTCGAGGTTTTCTTATTTTTCTTCTAGTGTCCTTTTCAGCGGTATACCATCCCCCACTCCAAGTAAACAACACACCTCTGGCCCACCTCTCGTTTGTCTTAACTTAATTAAAAGATTTAAGTTACCGACGAAAAAATCCGTTGAGGCACAGGCACAAGCACCGATAGCGTCGCTAAAGAAAATATTTCAGTAGCGGATTAAGAACGTAAGCTTTAGAAAAAGGTTACGGAGGAGAACTCCACACCGGTTGGTTGGTTGGTTGGTTGGTTGGTTGGTTGGTTGGTTGGTTGCCGGCTGGTACGAATAAATTCTAATGTGGCGGCATTATAATTGCGCGGTTTACGTTCGCCCATGGTCTCTCTCTCTCTCTCTCTCTCTCTCTCTCTCTCTCTCTCTCTCTCTCTCTCTCTCTCTCTCTCTCTCTCTCTCTTCTCTTTTGGTCCGACCGGCCAAACCATAGCTCCGTTCGTTCTTGGTACTGCGCACGGAGCCAAATTAGCGACGATCATTATTTATGTTTCGCGAGGAAAAGGGGTTAAAATGGTTCCACTCGTTCCCGGCCTGAAAACTCTTCGTTTCACTTCCTCCCAAAAGCATTTCTATAACGGACAAGACAAAGGGTAGTTTAGGCTCGCATCCTCGAGAAGGGACACGAATATTTGAACAAATTATCCTATCTACAAAAAAAGTTTCTTCATGAATTATTATTGTATTAAGAGCGACTTCGTCCTAATGGAGAAAAAAATATTATAAATATTTTAATTATTAATTGACTTAGGTATAATCTTTGTTGTTGTTATTGTTGTTGGTTGTTATTGGTTCTTTTTTTCCTTTTCCTTTTCCTTTCCTTTCTTAATAAACATTTTCATATTTTCCATTAATTCAAATGAGAAGGAAGAGAAAGCAGATGGAAGACGAACAAACGAGATAGATCAAGGGATTTGAGAATAATAATTATCCCTACGGAATGAAAGAAGAAAATAAATATCACGAGTACGTAATCTAACGTTGTTAAGATCTTTGAAAGTATTCCCGGCGGAGGATGGGATGGAGGGAGGGAGGTGGGAAGGTCACTTACCCGCTTGAACGTTTTTTTTATTATCACTCTGTCTCTCCTTTTTCTTCTTCATCTTTTCTTTTTTTTTTCTTTCTTTCTTTTTTTTTTTTTTTTCTTTCATCATATCGCATCGCGGTAAGTTGAAATCAAACGCTCGATCCTACACTGTAGAATGGATGATACAACCGTATCGGAGTCTCGGAGTTTTATCAAACGCCGATAAGAAAGCAAAAAGGACGAAAGTGAGAAAGAGAGAAGTGAGGTAAGAGAAACGGGAAGAATGGTATCCGGTGTGTCCACGGAATGTGTGTGCATTTTTAATAAGATACTTTTAATTTATAGAATGTCGTGACACTTCTCGTCTGGATTTTACGACCGGTTGATTATATATGGTGTAAGACAAACATAGCCGTCCGATAAGTAGCTATCTACCATGTTAAACATATTATGCTAACGTGTTAACCGACATGTCTACGACCGAAGGAGAGAATTAGTTAAATGGAAGAGAAAGAGAGAAAGAGACAGACAGACAGAAAGACAGACAGACAGACAGACAGATAGAGATAGAGAGAGAGAGAGAGAGTCACAGATAAGCAACAAGTGTGCAGCTCATGTCGAGCCGTTTGGGAAAAGGTATTGTGTATTCGTTTCTCGTTAATCGCTGCACGTTCCCTTCTATCGTTCTCTCTCTCTCTCTCTCTTACTCTTTCTTTCTCTCTCTCTCTCTATATATATATATCTATCTATCTATCTCTCTCTCTCTCTCTCTCTCTCCTCTTTCCTCCCGTTCATACTCTCATTCTCTCTTTCTCTTTACCGACCCCTTGTTCTCTATTTTTTATCGGGTGTTCACACCCCGCAGTTTGAAGCACGCGGAAGCACGGTGCCTACCACCAATGTGAGACACACACGCACGCGACCACCATTGTGAAGTCACCTACCTCCACCCTCTTATTCTCACTCCTCTCACCCTCTCTATTTCTCTCTCTCTCTCTCTCACTCTCTCACTCTCTCTCCCTTTTTTTCCGTTTAATTTCATCCCATAGAGATTTGTTCGATTTTTATCGAAGAGCCGAGGAATTGCATTTTCCCGACGGTAAAGCAATTACCGACGTATGAAAAACGATAGAAAACGAAAAAGAAAGAGAGAGAAAGAGAGAGAGAGAGAGAGAGAGAGAGAGAGAGAGCTAACGTGCTCACAATCATAATCTTTCCATGTTACTTTTATTTATGAGATCGCTGCTCTTCTTCTACCTAATTTTTTTTTTTATTTATTTATTTATACATTTGTTTCTTCTTTTTTTTTCCTTCCTATATTTCGTTTCATTTTATTTGTTTTCTTTTTTTCATTTTTCTTTTTTTTTTTTTTTTGTTCTTTTCTTTTATCGTACACCACCGACCAAGTAAATCGTAATTATGTCGAAGATTATTACATTTTTGTTTTCAGAATATTCCCTTTTATTTCGACGAACGACGAACAAAGATTATCTGTTATCTCGGAATTAAAAAGAGAGGCATTGAAAATACCGAGTGAAGTGTATCGCGTTGATTTAACGCTATTGAATGTTATTAATACTACATTCTAATTATACATACGTACGTACATATGCATGTATGTATGTATATATGTATCTATGTATCTAGGCGATTAATACGTAACTCTAGTAAGTAGAATTTACGTTTTCGTGAATTGTATTGGTAAAAAATGATAGTAACACATTGAAGTGGTACTTAATCGCTCGTATCGAAGTGATATATTATTGAAATAGAAAGACAAAGAGAGAAAGATAGAGAGAGAGAGAAAGAGAGAGAGAGAGAGCAAAAGACAACGGGAGAAAAGGAAAGGCAGTATCTCATAGAAACTAAGCGGCGGGACCTTCTTATGGTCGGCAAATATAATAAACTTGGGGTCCATATATCCGCGCTTATGGTGGCAGCTGGCAAGACCCTAAGGAAAAAGCTAACGGCACGTAGACTCGTCGTGTTCGTTCGTGGCCGTTGTTCCTAGTATGAGGGGTTAAGAATACGAAGGGAAGAACCAAGATCGTCATATTTTCTGATTGTTCGCCAATAAACCCCATTACTATTTATCAGGCTAATGCGTCCTTATAACTACCATTAACAACAATCTATATACGTTTCCGGCGCATTAGCGAACGTTTCTATCAGCGCCAAAAATTTATTATTAGAAATAACCATTTCTCTTAATTGCATATAGGTTTATACTTTTTCTTCTTTTTTTTTTCTTTTTTTTTCTTCTTCTTCTTCTTCTCCCTTTCTCCCCCTTCCATGCTCTCATTTTTTTCTATGTTGTTTTTTATTTTTCTTTTTTTATTTTTTTTTTCTTTTTTTTTTTTCTTTTTTTTTTTTTTCTTAATATGAACTCGAGAACTACGCCTTTAATTTTTATTTTTCTTCACGATCCAACAACAATGATCTACGATTGTCGAATATATTTATATTCTATTTGATCTTTCTCAAACATTCATTGTCTTATTATTAAATAATATGGCATCGATGTTTTTTTCTTACGATATTACGAATATTAGAATTATTATAAATCTAATACCAGATAGAACAGATGATTTGGAATAATTTGAAGTGAACACAGATCGTGGAAAATGCATTTGGTGCAATAAACATGTGTTCTTCAAGGGTCCACGAATGTTTCCTTTGCAAGGATCTCTCCTCTCAATTTTTTCTTTTTTCTCTTTCCCCTCCCTTTCTCCCTCGCTCTCACTTTCTCTCTCTCTCTTTCTCTCTGTCTGTCTGTCTCTCTGTCTACTATCTTTTCCCAGCTGCCGTAAGCCTGTTTTTAAGAGTTTTAAAAGCATAAATTTAGAGAGGTAACCCGAAAGCCCGTAGAATCTTGATATCTTCGTTTCGCACGATTTATGGGGCTATTAATTGTCGAAGGAAGAAAGAACGAGGAGCAAGAAACTGCGTCTTACATTCTTCATTATCCGTAATCTCGGCGCGATCGAAACAAATTTCGCGATAATTCTAACTCGCTTTATGACTTTAATATATCAAAGATTACTCCCGGTTTTTATGCTCGGCCATTAAGAAGAGCGATCTTTTCGCGAGCGACTCGTTCATTTTTATTTTATTTTATTTTCTGTTTCTCTCTCTCTCTCTCTTTTTCTTCTTCGTTTTCTCGTTCGACGAGGCCGAAATACATCACCGATTACTTTCACGCAGGACGAAACAAAGTTTTTCCTTTCCATAGATTTTGAAATTTAAGACCACCAAACACGAGTCCCAAACTTACAGCTTTATCCATTCTCTCCCTCTACCTACCCCAAACCCACCCTTTACTTACCCTTCGGTAATTAGAAACAGAGATCGTTACTTTTTCCTACTATGATATAATATTGATTCGAATATCTCACTTTTAACCATCATCCAAGCGATAAAATATAATAAAGTAAGAAGATGATGGACGAGGAAAACGTGAGTTTTGTTGAAGAAAAAAAAAAAAAAAGAAAAAAGAAAATAAAAAAAAAAGAAAGAGAGAGGAAGAGAAAGAGAGGGAGAGAGAGAGAGAGAGAGAGAGAGAGACTGAGTATGAAGTAACGGAGGAGAAGATGGAAAGAAAGAGAAACGAAAAATGAAGAACAAAAACAAAAATACAGATTAAAAAAAAAAAAAAAAAAAAAAAAAAAGAAAAAAGAAAAGAAAAAAAGAAAAGAAAAAAGATACGAGCGGCAAAGGAAAGCCGACGCGAACGCATCCGTTGGCGAAGTCGGGAGCCAAGATTCGCCGCGCTGCGGCGTAATATAAACGTCGTAAAATAGGAACCAGGTGAATCGTATAATTCGGGTAGGGACCGACTCCAAGTGTAATTCTCGCTCGTGCCGACGTGTCCTGCTCTCTCTCTCTCTCTCTCTCTCTCTCTCTGTCTCTCTCTCTCTCTCTCTTTTGCTCCAGTACGCGTTACTACGAGCCACCACGTACGACGACCGCACACGGCACACGTGCTGCTCATATCGCCTCCAGCATAAAGAGGGAGAGACCGAAACGGACGACCCTGCGCAATATACGAAGAGAACGCGTTATCATCCGATTCTTTCTCTCTCTCTCTTTCTTCTCTCTTTTATCTGTCTGTCTCTCTCTCTCTCTTTCTCTCTCTCTCTCTTTTTCTTTCTACTTCCCTCTTTATCGGTTATTATTTTTCCTCGAAAGAAAAAGAGAGAGAGAGAGAGAAGGAGATATGATGATAGACAAGAAAAGAAAGAAAAACAGGAATAGAAAAGATAGTAGAAATTAGTATCGTAAATTTAATCTATCTTGTGACGTACATAAATAAAGGATCATTGATGATAAAGGATATTAATGAAAATTAAATTCCTATTATCATATATCTAATACCTAACTTATATACTTATGCTATATATATATGTCGTTTATGTTAACGACGTACATATTTATTTAAGATCTATCGATTCGTATTGACTGTCACTGATAAAAACGAGTGCACATTGTTCGGATTTATTTCGATGAAAAAAAAAAGAAAAAAAAAAGGAGAAAAAAAAAGAAAAAAGAGAAGAAAAAATTGCTGACTCTGACAGAGAAGAGAGAGAGAGAGAGAGAAAGAGAAAGAGAGAGCGAGAGAGAGAGAGAGACTCGTTTCGTTATCGCAGCATATTTGGTCTTCTCCGTGTTTCACCCCCTTCGTCCCGTGCCATAATGTCAGGCAGGTATCCTTTGGTAAACAACGGAGCAGCAGGTTGTTCAGATTTTATTTGTCGAGTTCCAGTATCGTTGGCTTTCCTCTTCCTCCTCCTTCTCCTCCTCATCCTCCTCCTCCACCACCTCCCTTTACCATTACTTCTCCCTTTTCCTTTTCGCTTATCGTCACCGAACGGTTTACCTCGAAGCATTGAGTGGTTCTCTGTTTTCTCTCTCTCTCTCTCTCTCTCTCTCTCTCTCTCTCTCATTCTCTCTAGTTCTCTCTTTCTCGTTTGTTTGTCAGAAATCCGTAACCTGGCAAATATTAAAGTTCTCCCTTTGGCCCACCTCACCCCTTGGAGTATCCTCCTTCGCGGAGCACCGATAACGGGGGGTCCCTGTGTTTCAGCGCTTGCGATAGCATCTTTATTTCTCGCGACCATAAAATTTTACAGTTGGTGTACGGGGGTAGGATTTTTATCGTTCCGGCAGCTCATCGTTTCTTCCTTCCTTCCTTCCACCCTTTCCTTCTTTCTTTCCTTCTTTCTTTCTTTCCTTCTACCTTTCTTTCTGATGTTCTGAAATAATAAAAAAAAAAAAGAAAAAATATCGATCGCATTATTATGAATAAAGTGGATTGGAAAAAAAAAGAAAAAAAGACATAAAGATCTTCCAGAGGAAAACGTCGACAGGACGAACATTTTATTAATCTGACGAACATATATATATATATATATATATATATATATATATATATATATTTATATTTCTTTAATTGGCTATCAAAATGTTTCACGGAATTTGTAATTTTAACGAAGACGAAAGCAGTCCCATTCTATTTTATTCTCCGGCAAGTGATGAAACCCGGTTCGAGGTATTAAGCTCGTGCATTTGTGGGCTTGTTCGTCTATCAAGATGCTCGCCGTTCGCGTTGCCATCCTCTGAAAATGATTTGCGGCATAAGAGAGGGACAATAGGCGAAAAGGAGGAGAGAGAAAGAGAGAGAGAGAGAGAGAGAGAGAGAGAGAGAGAGAGAGAGAACGAAAGAGCGGAGGGCAAACAAGTTAGCTGTCTCCCGATTTTGCGGAGTGGCAAGCTCGTAATTGTTACGGCATAACCTCCAGATAATCGCGTCTAAAGTTTCCTAGGACGTTTCGTAGAGTTAGTTGGCGGTTTCTCTCGGAGCCGGGCGTTTAGCCCGTATTGTCGCGCATACACCGAGCGTGGATGTACACGTTTTCAGTCGAGGAGCAGCGGCAGGGTGGAGGTAAAATAGGATGAGGAGGAGTAAGAGGAAGAGGAGAGGAGGAGGAGAAGGAGGAGGAGGAGGAAGAGAATGAGGAGTAGACCTCTTTGCCTGGCCACGCTAGCTCCGTTGGCACGTTCGTTCAAACGTAACGTACGTGTTCCTCTCTAGCTGTCTAGTGTAGCAACCTTGCGACAACGTTCTCTCCTCCCCCTCTCCCTCCCCTCCCCGCCCGTACACCTCCACATCCTTCCACACTTCGCTCCTACGTATGTATGTACGTCGCTCGAGTGTCCGTAATCCGTTCATGACCGAACTCTCGCTCGTGACTCCATCGTCCCGGAAACGTAGCAGCTAGCTAGCTAGCTAGTACAACACTACTACTAAACAATGACGTGGGACGGCTTGCATTTCGCTTACGTTCCCACCTAATTCTCTAGACATTGTTTATCCATCTCCATTTTACTAATGACAAAGCTTTATTAACCGTATATTAACGAGAACGTTCGTGCTACCAAGAATAGAAGTTACTCTTGCTGGTTGCCCTCAGGATGTCTCTTCTTGGTCATTATGGGGTCATTCCTCGGGAATATATATTGCCCAATCGAATTTAGAAAGCATTCTATTATAATGTTAAACCGAGCGAAAGAAAGTTCAGGGACATTAAATTAGAAGCCCGATCGAATGCATGCTTTTGAAACTTTTCGTTGCGACGTGGAGCCGGCGCTCGTAGATTTCTTCTTCCTCTCGTTGCACAAAGAGGGAGAGAAAAAGAGAAAGAGAGAGAGAGAGAGAGAGAGAGAGACAGGGAATGGGGGTGGAATGGGTGGTGGTAGTGGTGGTAATGGGGCTTGCAGGAAGCCGCGGTTATTGCGAGAGCGAGCGACCGCACGAATTAACGCTTGTTTCCAAAAGCCCTAACGTGCTCACGACAATTCTTGAGTGCTGTCTGCTGCAGAACTAGAAAGAGAAAGAGAACGCGAGCGAGAGGCACGCGGAGAGAAAGAAAGAGAGAGAGAGAGAGAGAGAGAGAGAGAGAGAGAGAGAGAGATGGCAACACTACTCCCGATATCACCACCCCATGCAGCCGGTGTTCCTCTACCTCCACCTCTTCCTCTGCAACTGCCGCTGCCGCTGCCGCTACAACCGTCGCCGCCGCCGCCACCGCCACCGCCACCGCCTCCGCCAAAGCCAACCCCTTTCTCTGACCCCAGGGATGCGGAGCAACCACGTTAAACGTTGGTAATGTTAACGTAAATAGATTATAACACTCTGTTAAACAGCCGGGCAGGCAGAGGCAAGCAGGCAAACAGGCAGCACGGAGAGCCTCGACTCGTGCGAATTACTCACGGATCGTGTGACATGTTCCCCTGTCCTGCCAAGCGCCGCTTTTGGCAATCATCCTACGTGTTCTACGCGTCGACGACGACGACGATGTCCCTCTTCTCTTCCTCTTTCTCATCCTCCTCCTCGTTCTCTATCTCCATCTATTTCGAACGAATCGTACAATTTTTTTAGAATCAAGTTTCGTCCAAAGATCCTCCGCCGGCATTTCGTTCGATTCTCTGAAAATGTGCAATTAATTGTCGTAGATTTTCTAATTATCCATACGTTAGGCAGTTGTTAAATTGCTAAGTTGGTATTATTTTTTATCATTTCAACAAAGTCGTCTTAAATTCTCTATGTGGTTCCAGTCGGAAATGAATTCAACCTAGTTTTACTATTTGACTATCTATGTCGTGAGTGTCGTTGAAAGAAAAGAGAGAAAGAGTGAGAGTGACAGAGAGAGAAAGAGAGAAGACTGAGAATTACTGCTATTTCTCTCTTTTCCCAAAGTAGGTAGCACCAAAGGAAAAACTACCTTCCGCCTCTAGTTTATAGTCCCTTAAAAGCCGAGACATTTGCAGAGAGAAAGAGATAGAAAGAGAGAGAGAAAGAGAGAAAGTGAGAGAGAGAGAGAGAGAGAGAGAGTAAGTGAAAGAGAGACAAGTACATACGTAAGACGTCACACTCGATATCTCGTTCCTCACGCACTCGAATTTCCGTCTAACAGTGAAGACGTCGTTCGGTACTCCGTCTTATCGTACGTGTCGCAGGTCTTAACGCCGGCTAATGCATTTTTACGGGGAGATAAGGGCAATGGAACCTTCGTACGACGGGGGACCACCAACGACAACCGAGTATAGGTGGGATGAATGGATGGATGGGTGGATGGGGGAGTGGGAGGGAGGGAGAGGTTAAAATCATTTATAAGCTATAAATGGGGATTATTGAGGGACGGCATTCCCCTTACGTCCCAATAAAACTACACTTTGTTTCACCTAGGACACGACCAGTCACTCCGGGTAGATCTCTAACGCAGCCCTCTTTTATATCTTATTTACAACTCTTTTATTCGCCGATTCCATCTCAATCAGGCCCCCGTACCGCTCGTCTTTTACGTTCTATCGCGACTATACCACGCGAGCGGTACTGGGGAAGTACCAGTCGTTCGGGGTGAAATAAGATGTCCCGAATTAAGGTAGGACTCTATTTTGCCCCTCAATCCCCTCCCTTTTACCTTTCGTGGCTTTTAGCCGGGGGTCATAGAGTAGATATAAACGGATTGGCGAAACTTCAAATTACCTGGCACGGCCATTTGAAAGAAAGAGAGAAGGATCGACGACTTTCGAACGAACGAACGAACGAGAGAAATATCGACTATATAAGCTTTTTCTTCTTCTTCATCATTAGTTCCATTCATCGTTAGAATATGATAATGTATTTCTCATTCAACAGACTTATATACGTCTATATATATATATATATATACCTATATATTTCAATGGGTTTGCACGCATGTGCCATTCGCAGCGAACTGTTAGACCCCCCCAAGCGATATCGCTAGCGCAATATTCAAATCCATGGCACTATGGAGTAATGTCTGCTTCCCGTATAGATTGCTCGCCCTCCGGGCGTACGTCGGGTACCGCGAATCACAATAATTCCGATATTGCCTTCTGTTCTCGCTGATCATTCCACTAAGTACGACCCCCGCGCGCTTGCTTGCGCAGTTCCTCGATCCCGAGATCTCACTCAAGCGTATTTCGCTCCGTGAAAGCACCATCAACCAAACCAACCCTTCCTTCCTTCCTTCCTTCCTTCCTTCCTTCCTTCTCTTTCACTGTCTCTCTCTCTCTCTCTCTCTCTCTCTCTCTCTTGCATCATCGTTATTCCATTCTTCGAGTTGCTTGATCGAAGTGGAAACGAAGAAAGGGACTTTACCAATGGGAAGATCTTTTTTTTTCCTTCTTCTTTTTTATTTTCCCCTTTTTCTTAATCAAATAAATAAAGAAAGAAAGAAAGAAAGAAGGAGAAAACATCTTAGATGTATGTATATTCTTTTAGAAACGATGATACCCGTCACCGATATCAATGCTTTCGTGTGAATCATCGGGTATAAAGAGAAAGAGCAACGGGGAACTGAAACCGAGTTTTTAATTTGGCGCGTATCACGTGACAGGTTGGACGATAGTAGTGGCTGATAGAGAGAGAAAGAGAGGGAAAGATGGAGAGGGAGAGAGGGAATGGTTACGGGGAAAAGAGTTCGGGGTACAGGCATGCAGATGAATCTCTCTCTCGCATTGTCTGTGTCTGAATGGATATACCAACCCACCTCTCTATTCCTTCGCGGTTTTTGAGCGTTATTTTCGGTGACAAATATTATTGTGTCGAACAATGTGATCGCGCTCAATGCCTCTTTTCTATCTCCTTCTCCCTCTTTATATCTATCATTCTTTCTCCTATCTCTTCCCCCTCCCCCTCACTCCCCGCATTCGTTCACTCTACCGTGTATCATCTATATAGATATCTATCTTTCTCTCTCTCTCTCTGTTTGTACCAACCCCGGCTTACAGAGCCACCCTTGGCTGACGTCCTTGGCTCGCTCGGCCAGTAATCTTCGACATTGTCTCCCGGAAACGTGCCCGCGGCCATATTGGAATTGCTAATGCTCGACGACTCTGGCTACGATCCGATGAAAACGAACGGGAAATCCGAGGAGGATGGCGACCACCAATGCGATTCTTCAGCGTGTATCATTGTGGGGATCCTATTCTCGAGAAAGAATCTAAAGAGTATCTGCGTTGAAGAGAGTATTAGTGCTATGGTTCATAACGTTGATCTCGTTTCTCTTTCTCTTAGAAAGTTTTTAACTGTTACCAATCTAGATTTTATCTTACTGAAATTTCTTGATTGACGATATCGTTGAAAATCGATCTCCTCTCTTTCTTTATATTCGGATTATGTTCAATAAAATTTTCGCGATTTCAAAGAGATTTACGTGAAGGAAAATAACACCCGTCGGCTTCGTTCGGTTTCCATAAACTCTTGGATGGTTATCGAGGATTGCAGAGAAAGAGAGAGAGGGAGAGAGAGAGAGAGAAGGTACGTACGGTTGGTTATCAGGATGGAAAGAATGGCAGAATCCATCCATCCGTATCTTAGCCGGAGGCATAGCGATGGTTGGAAACCGTGCTTGAACGACTGTCATTCTCGTTTGTGTTCCACGTAGGAACATTAAAACCGCCGGGACTATCGAATCTATATATACATATATATATATATATATATATATATATATATATATATATATATATATATATATGCCAATATCAGCATTAGACGATAGACGTTTCACCCTTTATATCTGATATTATTCTTATCCCAAACTTCACTTCTCTCTTTTATTTTTTCCTTCTTCTTCTTCTTCTACGATCATTGACGAATTCGAGAATTTTCATTATTCTGACATTGGAGTCGAAACGATCGAAAATCCTTCCATTTTTTTTTTATTTATTTATTTTTTTTTCGTTTTAAGAAAAAGAAAAAGAAATTGAAGTCAATCGTAATCGTCTGGATCGTTGTGTTGAAGGTGATCGAGAATGAGAATGTAGGGTATGAAAGCAAAAGGAAGGAGGGATCTGTTAGGGAAGGTGGGTGTTAGTATGGATGGGGGATCGGTGGGGGTAGGAATCGAGGGATGGGATGATATAGGGGGAGGAAAGGTAGGAGTTGAGCAGGGATGCATCGTGGCTCAATTCGGCAGAACCCTGTCCTCCTCGGGGCACGTCGAGGATCGGAGAGACGGGAGCGCGTCTCATTCGCAGACTGCCGATATCGGTCCCTTTCCACCGTCAACCCTTCCAAAATATCTCATTCCCAAACGCCTCGAGCTCTCGATGGATTACAAACCTATCTATTACTTCCCTGTCCCATTCACCCTCCTCCCCCTTTCTCACTCTCTCTCTCTCTCTCTCTCTCTCTCTCTTTCTCTCGTTCTCTTTCGACGTTCGAGAAGAGACGAAAGGACGGAAAATTTAACACGAAGAGAGTCGCCGCCTCCGGTAAGGATTTCCAAGAAAGAAATTCTTTGACAACGTCGAAGTAATAATAGGAAAACGTTCGATCGAAAATCGGCTTTTTGATGTTGTCCCTGTTAAGAATCACAGGAGGAATAATACTTTGGATTCGTCTTTTCGTTTTGACATTTCCACCGATGACAGTAGGTATATATCTATATATTTTCATCGTGAATTCGGACATCAAAACTAAAAAAAAGCGTTGAACGACGTTGGTTCTCCGCGAGGCACGTCGTTTCACGTAGGAAGTGGTGGTGGGGGGTGGGGTGGGGGGAAAGGTTGATTAAAAAGCGAACGACGCTCGTCGGATTTTTTTTTTCTTTTTTTGCCTTTTTCTTTTCTCTCTTTCTTTCTTTCTTTCTTCCTTTTTTTCTTGTTTCTTCTTCTTCTTTTTTCTTTTCTTTTTTTTTTCGTGGTAGCACCCTTTCACAGTTAGTTCCATCTTTTTCACCATAGGAAGAGCGCGTCGGAGTCGTTGCTCTCGGTCGGCCAAGCGAGAGACGAGAGAAGGATCCTCCTCCTCCCCCTCGTCCTCCTCCTTCTCCTCGTCTTTCTCCTCCTGTTCCAACTCCTTCTCGTTCTCGTTCAATTCCGAATATCGTATGCTAGTGCGAGACTGAGTTGCTCTCAGAGTAAAGGTGGAAGGGTGAGAAACGAGGTAAAGAGATAGAGAAAGAGAGAGAGAGAGGGGGGGGGAAGAGGAAAACGTCGAAGGTAGCGAGAAAGAGAAGTCGCGAGACTGTAGGGGGAGTGTAGAGGAGGGGTGAGATTTCGCCGTGAAGAAGCTGGCACGTAAGCTCGTAGGTCGGCATAGCCCAGGTTCCGAGGGTTGCAGGGTGGATGGTGGGAGAGGGAAGGGTGGGTAGAAGAGGAGCCAGGGGGTGGCTTTAGCCAGGGGGAGTTGGGTTTGGTATATAGGCTTGGGCAAACGCAGTCGACGACGAGTAGCGGCAATGGCAGTACTGGCACCGGCACCTCTTAGTCTAATTGAAAAGTCGGCAGAAATTGAAAATTGCGATCGCGAATTGCGAGCTGCTTTAGAGAGAGCCTTGGAACGGCGAAAGACTCGAGGCGAGAGTTGGTTGCATAGAAGAAGAAGTAGGAGGGTGGTAGAGAGAGGTGCAGACGTGCACGTTGGAATACACGCTAGAATGAAGATTCAGGGTTTTTGTCTTTTCCTTTCTCGCGTAAGGGGCGGACCGATGTCGCGGACGGGTGTCGGGCTAAGGGGGTATAGGATGGAATGGGATGGGAGGATAAGAGGGGAGGGAGTGTGGCGGGGGTGGAGGAGAGGGTGTGCGAATCCAGTCTCGTATGGGCATTCTTTTAAAGAGTCCTCAATTGTACCATTCTATATACTCGTTCTGAGGGTTGATTTCGCCGTCCCTCTACCACCCATTCATTCAGCCATCATCCATCATCCCATTCGTGCATCCATCCATCCATCCATCCATCCATCCATCCATCCATCCATCCATCCATTCGTCCATACATACATACGTACATAGATATATACATACATATGAGAGACGCGCGTAAACACACGAGTTTGTCAATAGGGGGAGGGAAAACAACAACTTCATTGCTAAATTCCTACTATCCCTTAGAAAGACGATGCAACATAGGTTTGTTTTCTATCTTCGTTTTCTCTCTCTCTCTTTCTCTTTCTTTCTCATTCTTTCGTGTTCCGGCACACTCGAAGGCACTTTCTTCTTGTGCTTATTTCACGCGACGTTCATGTGTAGCGTCGGACGAGCGCGGTTCATCGAGAAGGAAACGCGAGATAGAAGGGGGCCGGGATTTGACGGGGGCGAGGGAAGGGGTTGGTAGAGATGGCGAGGGTGAGGACGAAGGCGAGAGCGAAGAAGTGAGAGGGAAGGAGGTCCGGGGACGAATTGTAAACTGGAACGTCGGCCACGGACCGCCCGTCGCAGGAACTATAATATATCTGCGTGCTTTAAGTAACAGCGCTAGCTTTGATAATGGTCGCCGACGCCTCCTCAGACGCCAACGTTACTGCTGCCTTTCCCGTCGCCGGGAGAAGGAGAGAGAAAAAGTGTGAGATAAAGAGAGAGTGAGAGAGAGTGAGGGAGAGAGAGAGAGATATATATATATGTATATATATCGTTTGTAAAAGACTACTTACAATATTGCCTCTACGTCGTACACGTTCATCTCGTCTACTACACCACGTTCCTGAGCGAGTTTTAAACCCTTTTTGAATTAACCGGTTTCGCTCGCGACGCGACGCGACTCGACTCGACTCGACTCGACTCGACTGAACGCGAAACAGAAGGTGGGAGTAATCGAGAAACGCGTAGGTGTTTGTCTATATATGGATACATATCTCTTTTTCTTTTCTTTCCTTTTCTTTTCAATTGTCTTTTCTTCTATTTTTTTTTTCTTATTTTTTTTTTTTATTTTTCTTTAACGTCGCTAAATCCCTTAGGAATGAAAGATCTTTAAAAGGGATTGCCGCAGCGATCGCGTCGCACTCATGCGTTTGAATTATTCTCTTCATTGTTTGTATCTCTCTCTCTCTCTCTCTCTCTCTCTCTCTCTCTCTCTTACTCTCTTTCTCAACAACTAACGTAACGAAGACTAGGAGTATGAATTAAACGGCAGGAAGATTCGAAAAGCACGCTCTCTCTCTCTCTCTCTATCTCTCGAAGGTAGTAGTTGTCTGCTCGCGTTAACGAACAACTGCATTTTGTGTTCCGAAATATCTTTTCAGTCGACACGTTTACAGAAACGCGTTATGCTCGCGCTTCGGCATATAGGAGGTGTGTTCCACTTTCTCCATCTCCATGCGACGTTCCCCCTATTGTTCCGTGCGAAGATAAACGCGCGGACGTAGATGCGAGAGAATATTTTTCGAAGCGTCTCTTCGTTGGACCGGACGAGCGCGCCTTTTATCGTTTCGCAGTGTCTCTATATCTTTATCTCTCCCTACCTACCTCCCTCCCTCCCACTTCCACCCTCTCTCTCTCTCTCTCTCTCTCCGTCTCTCTGTCTCTCTGTCACACCGGATGTTACGCGAGCAAGACGAGACAACGCGTTTTTTCAAAATCATTCAGCTTGTTTTTATTTTGTGTGTGTGTGTGTGCGTGTGTTCATCTTTTCTTTCCTCCCTCTCTCTCCCACTCATTTTTTTAAATTTCTTTTCTATTTTATACTTTGAATTTTCTTCTTTTTTTTTCCTCCCCCATTCTAATTTCGTGCACGTATGCGTATATTAATTATGGCGCTTTCTTTTTTTAACTTTTTTTCGTCCCGTTTTGCTTTCTTTCGATCTTCGTCGTAGACGAAAGATTACGTGGAATGGGCAAGAAGAAAAAAAAAAAAAAAAAAAAGAAGAAAGGAAGGAAGGAAGAAAGAAGAAAAGAAAAGGACAAAAGAAAAGAAAAGAAAAAATAAATGAGAGAATTCAAATGGCACACCGGTTGTTGTTGTACGGACGGCGCTGGGTTGTTTGTCTTGAGGGGAAAAATTAGGAGCCACTAGCGCGATCCTTCGTCGTTGCACCTGCAATAAAGTTCTATCAAGGATGCACAAGGAGAGAGAGAGAGAGAAAGAGACAATGACTCTGTTGCGCTCGCGTTCAAGTAAGGAACTCGCTAAAACCATAACTCTCTTTTAGCAAATCTTCTACTTTATCGTATAGGTACGTCAACTTTGTCTTTCTACGTTATATTTATCTCGGAAAAATAGATACCCTATACCTATACCATTCAATAAGAAGAAAGTAAAAAAAAAAAGAATAAAAAAAAAAGATAAAAAAAAAAGCAAATAGAAAAAAAATCCTTAAGAGAAATATACATCTGAAAATATGTAAAAAATCGAAGAGTTTCTTTAAATTCATTAATATAAACGATTTCAGATCGAAGATTTAATTGACTTGACTTTCCTCCTTATTCTTTTTCTTCGTCATTCATTAAATCGTTCGTTCGTTCGTTCGTTCGTTTGTTCGTTCGTTCGTTCATTCATTCATTCATTCATTCATTCATTCATTCATTCATTCATTTGTACGTACAAGAGGCAAGCGTCGGCGTTGACGCGCGTAATTACACGGCGGGATTAAAGCGACACGTCGTACCTTCTCTCTATCTCACTATTCCTATCTATTTATCTCTATCTCTCTCTCTTTCTCTCTATCTCTCTCTCTCTCTCTCTCTCTCTCTCCCTCTCTCATTCTCTTTCTGTTCGTCCTTATCCTTATCCCCCACCTACTACTCCTCCTCGTCACGAGAAAGGACGGATCGTGGGCACTTCGATAGATACTTCCCAACCTCCCATGACGTTCAACCGGCGTTTCCTTCAACGTTGTGTAGCAGGGTTCTCGATGTTCGCGTCGCCTAATTGGAGATTCTCGAAGTTACCGAGGCAGAGGAGCCGAATGAATTTCGTGAGCGACGCTCGGCTCTTCAATTCTCTTGCCAGCGCTTTACGGAAAAGGGAGAGGAGAAATAGTGAACGTAAGAGAGAGAGAGAGAGAGAGAGAGAAATATATAGGGAAACGAAGAGAGTTCGTCCGTGTCTTTACCGTTCGTGGAACGGTCGTAAATGACAGAAGAAGGGAGGAGGGGGTGGGGTGGATGTGTAAGGTGGTAGAATTGAGGGTAACGTACGTCGAGCAATAATTATATTGGGTGCGCTGGTCTAAAGGTTTAAACCCTACTATCGCAATGTGGAGGAGAACACCGGTTAGGAGAGTATAGTGACAGTGAGAGGCTGCCGAAAAGGAGGTCGGAGGATACGTTTTAATCACAGGACTAGTAAAAGAGAGAAAAAGAGAGAGAGAGAGAGAGAGAAGAGGAGCAGAGAGAGCCTAGGTAGGCTCGGCTCGGCTCGGCTTGCTCCTCGCTTTGCCTTGGCTTGGTTTGCCTTGGCTTGGCTTGGCTTGGCTTGGCTCGACGAGCTCGCACAGTTTAAACGTTCGTCGACTCTGAGAATGCGAATTGAGAGATAAAACGAGAAAGTTGCTACCCCCGGTCTCTCTAATGTTTCTGCACCTCTCTCTCTCTCTCTCTCTCTCTCTCTCTATCTATCTCTCTCTCTTCTGCTCATCAACTCTCTCATTGCTTTGTACGTTTCTCCACCCTCTCACCTTTTCTTCCTCTTTCTCCTTCACACTCTCTTCTCCCGCTTACCTTCCGTCTACCGTAGCCACGCGAATGCTCACGTACTCCACCAAACTCTCGCTCGACTGTTCTCTCTCTCCCTCTCTCCGTCTCTCTCTTTCTCACTCATTCACTGGTTCGTTCTTTCTCTTCTCTGGCCAGGCGCCGCGCGACGGCCTCTCTAATTTTCTTCGGAGTTCAGCTATGCGAACTACATTATGGAATAATTGCGTGGGTCGTTATTCCCGGCTTCTGTTTTCGCCGGCAGCCACCGTTTTCATCCCTATATAGTCACAGAAATAACGCGAGCGCCCACCGCGAGCAACCTCCCTTCCTTCCTCTCACTCTCTTTCTCTTTCTCTTTCTTTCTTTCTACCTCTCTTTCTCTGTACTCGCGCCAAGGTAATGAGTAATAATGTTCGAATTAAAATTATATTCTACGCGAGGTGGATTTCTTAACGAAGCTGTTGGATAACGATCGGAGTACTCTCTCTTTCTCTCTCTCTTTATCACTTTATCTCTCTCTCTTTTTCTCTCTCTAGGGATTTAAAAAGACGCAAATCCGTATTCGTAACTTTGAGAAGTATCGTAGAAAATTTAAATGGCAAAAGTCATCGAGATGTATTTATCGAGCGAAGTTTGAAAAAGTTAAATACAATTGAGGAAATAAATAACGAGAGGACGATAACGCCGACAAAACCAATGGAATTCAACATTAATAACGAACTATTCAAGTGGATAGGAGAGTTCATGGCATGGATCCACATCTCGTCGACGGTTCAGTCGCAAGAACGATGGTTGTAGTAACGTTCGGTCGCTTCGAGCTGCCGGACTGGAATGAGAATCTTAGTCGAAGTAAGGAGAAATGGGTTGGGGGTTCGAGGAGTGTGGGGCGGGGGGCGGAGGGGTTGAACGTCGAAATAAACGAGGGAACGCCACTTTAAACGTGCAATTGCATTGCCAGGAATCAGACCCATTCCACTCTCGTTCTACTCTCTCTCTCTCTCTCTCTCTCTCTCTCTCTCTCATCCTCTCTCTGACTCTTCTAACGTTAAAGGACGAAGAAAGGGCGGGTCGCAGAGTCAGCCTCACCTCGCCTTGCCTTGCCCGCGACCCTTCGAGATTGCTGAGCTATTCTCGCGACTGAATGTTTCATTAAGGCCACCCGGTATTGCTCTTAGATAACTCTACGAGAGGTAAATGAAATTTCCGCCATCTCCGATATCGCTACTATCACCACCACCACCACCACCACCACCACCACCACTACTACCACCAGAGTATCATCAGAGTGTATCACCCCACTACTCTCTTCCGAGCGACCTAGCATCGGCTGGAGTTTAATCAAACGTCCATTGCTCCTTCGATGGAACAAGAGCGTTGAATCCCGGAGCGTACTCGTCTCTCGACGTTTTGGTAACGTCGATGCGTCAACGAAAATGTTTACGAAATGTGCTTTCCAGCAGAAGGTACAAGGAAAAGGAAATGGAACGAAATCGAGGAATGAAAATCGAGAGGAAAAGGAGAAGAGAAAGAAGAAGAAGAAGAAACACGTACATGTGCATGTGTAAATGAGAAGATAGAGATAGAGATAGAGATAAAGAAGGAGATAGAGAGAGAGAGAGACGGGAAGAACAGCCTGCAGCCAGCCGTCCGCCTACCACTCGTAACGATCTCGCATCAGCCGTCACCCGTTAAATTTACCCGGAGAGGAAGGGGAGAGCCCTATGGAAAGAAGATCTGCGCTCGAAGCAAAACCCGTAGAGGTAGAAGAAGGTAAAGGAGAGGGAAAGAGTACAGGTTGGTAGATAGGTGGGCGCTCTTCCCGAGAGAGAGAGAGAGAGAACTCATGGAGAAAGAGAGAAAAGAGAGAAAGAGAGAGAGAGAGAGAGAGAGAGAGAGACAAGGTGGTACAAGGGTAAACGAGGGGCCTTCTATGTGGCCTAGATCGAGACGAACTTGAATGCTCGAATGTCAGAGAAATGGCGAATCCTCATTTGCCGTTTCCGCGAGCACGTGCATATACGCCACCGAAGGAGTAGAGTACGAGCTTGTAAAGATAGAAAGAGAAAGGAGATAGAAATGGAGAGAACGAGAAAGACAGAGCGAGAGAGAGAGAGAGAGAAGGTTAGTGGAAGGGTTGTGCTGGGAGGTAGTAGCATCGCTCCGAAGGGTAGAGAAGCTCGGGTGTGCGCGCGCGAGCGCACGTGCACACGTTGCGTGTGTCTGCTTGCTCGGCTGCTGTCTGCCGTGCTCATTCCCGCGATCTTCAATTAATGAAACTCGGCTGCAGTCGCGTCGCATGTCAAATAAATATGTCTCCTTCCCCTCCGGCTCCTTCGCCCGCTACCATCGTTTCTATCCCTATCTTTCTCTCTATCTCTTTCTCCCTCCTCTCTCTTTCTCTCTTTCTCAAAGTCCTTCTTCTTCTTCTTCTTCTAGCCTTTACAACCTCGTCCCCCTTTTCGAATCCTCTCTCTCTCTCTCTCACTTCCATTCTCTTCCAGTTTTGCGTCTACGCTGGTATTTCGTGTTCCATCGACTTCTTCCTTCCTTCCTTCCTTCTTTCCTTCCTTCGTTCGTTCGTTCGTTCGTTCATTCATTCATTCATTTCTTCCCTTCCTTTCTTACCCTTTCCTTTCCATCCCTCTCTCTCTCTCCATCCATCAATGACAACGTTTTCCTCTCGATAGGTTTCCGAATCGATTTGTGTTTTAATATTCCTTTAATGTCTACCCCGATATACGCTATCATAGAGAGTTTT
Organism: Vespa velutina; assembly: GCF_912470025.1. Taxonomy (NCBI): domain Eukaryota; kingdom Metazoa; phylum Arthropoda; class Insecta; order Hymenoptera; family Vespidae; genus Vespa; species Vespa velutina. The sequence goes on from NC_062207.1 coordinate 2,508,586, forward strand.
TTTTTCTTTGAGAATGGTATTGAAAGATCTATGAGATTTAAATCATATTCATTAATATTTCAATTAGGATCGATCGAATTAGAATTGTTCGTTTTTCTTTTCTTTCAGTCTAGTTTTTAAATTTCAATCTACAATCTATATATATATATATATATATATATATATATTCCGTACGACCAAAATATACGTGTATCACGTTGAGAATAATACGAATGACGGCATAACGGTAGACGGTAGAAAAGACCTTTAAAGAGTAAGTAGGTAGATCAGACTGGCGCGTGCTAGTTCCTGATTAATATTTTTCAACGGGCCGCAGTGTATTCTATCTTTAGGAAGGTGTATTAAAAGGAAAAGAGAAGGAAGAAGAGTAACGATGAGGTGGGTGGGTCGGTCGGTAGGGGCGAAGTGGATTCGGGTGGGTTGTAGTGGGGTGGGGTGGGAAAAGTAGACGGGGAATAAGGGAGATAAAGGGTAAGAGGATGGAAGAAGGAACGTTGACGCGGTTCAGTACACGGGTCGTCGACACGGTCGTATAATGTCGCTGCTGGCTGACGGTGTATCTCGCTCGACCGGACGAGAGAGCGAAAGAAACGGGTAGCGAAAACGAGAGCAAACGGGAGAGCGTGCTGACGGGAAAGGGAAAAAGAGAGAAAGAGATAGAGAGAGAGAGAGAGAGAGAGAGATAGAGAGAGAGAAAGAGAGACAGAGAGAGAGAAAGAGAAAAAAGAAAGATTGAGAAGGATGGAGAGAGGGAAAGCTTCCACGGAGATCTCTTTATTCTTATTAGCCCAACAGTGATTTCTGCAAAATTAAAATTGCCTAAGGAGGTATCATTTGCCTCCCCCTCGAGCCACCCACCCAGCCTCCTTCTCTTCCTCCTTCTTTTTCGTGTCTCTCGTGCACTCCACTTTGGTTCGGCGTCCTTCTCACGCCAGGCACTTCTTTGCCTCCTACCAACCAACCAACCAACCAGCCAAGAGCTTCTCTGATGTTGCTCCTACAGATAAGTGGTCGGCTCTTGGGTTGCCTGCCTGCGGGCACTATTGGCCGATGCGTTTTTCCATCCTCCTCTATCCACATCTTTTTTCTTTATTTTACCTCCACCTCCACCTCCACCACCGCCACCACCACCACCACCTCGCGCGTCTCTTTCTCATCATTTCTTTCCCTCATCCGCATTTTCCATACCACCCTACTACTCTCTCTCAACCACGATCCTTTACCATCTCTCTCTCTCTCTCTTTCTCTCTCCCTTCTTTCCCTTGTGTTTACGTTTTATTTTACGTCACGTTCCCTCATTATCTTTCTCATTTCCCAGGATATACTCATTCAGTCGTGACGATCGTCGGAAATGGAGAGAGAAATCGGTTGAGTCCGATACCAAGACGTTCTATCTTCGAAGGGTAACCACGTGATTCTTTTCCCCCTTAGAATGATCCTTCCCCTCCGCCCCTCTCGTTTTAAAGCATAATGGAATATATATATGTGTATATATAACTCGTCGATACTACTTTCATAACGTAAAAATTAAAAGCGGATTAAAGGTTCCATTTTTAAGCCGTGACTTTTCCAAGAGAATAATCCCTTATGTTTTCGAGTAGAGTAAGTAGAAGTGAATAACAAGTATTTTGTTTCATTTGTAAAAGAAAGAGATAAACATCGATTATTAAATTGTAACATTTCACGGTGATCGATTTTCATTGGAAAGTTTGGTTGGTTTGATTGTGTCGTCTTTAAGGATAGGGTATGAAATTTCACTCGTCGACTTTGACGGAAAAGGCATCGAGAAAGGAAGGTATGTACATAGGATAGAACACAGGAAAGGGTGTACTTTATCAAACGTTACCTAGGAGGACCACGAGTATATCCTCATCCCTTTCAATCTCGTGCGGTCCGGTTCCCGAACCATCGTATATATCGATTAAACGGAATTTAATCGTGTCACAGTTAATCGAAAGCTTTTACGGGTTGGTAGTAGATAGTAGATAGGTACCCTTAAACTCGGGGTATCGTCTTTCCCCTATATATCTTTGTAGAGGCAAAGCCCTGAGACGCTGAACACACTGCTATAACCTCAGACCGGTTTGGATGAAACGTGGAACGCGCTACGGTAATTAACCATACCTCGACGAACCTGGAATCTCAGCTTGGTTGGGTTCATATTATATCATTCTTGTTGTTTCACTCTGACGAAACCGGGAGAAGGAGATCGGTTAGATCGTTAGAGCATTTTCGCTCGCGGTATTATATTATAGGCGTAGACGGCCATTAAGGATTGATCGTGTGCGATGCGATGCAATGGGATGCACTCGCGCTTGCTTGCTCAGGCGAGCGAGCGGGTGGGCGGGCGCGCGTGCACTTGCACGCGTGCACACCCGCATGCATCGGTAATGATAATTAACAAGGTACCTTAGCTGGATTAACGCGAAAGAGAGAAAGAGAGGTAAGTAGATAGGTATCCATAGTCAGTTAGAGCGATTTCCCTTGGAAAAGGCTAACTGGTACTAGCTAGCTAGCTAGCTAGCTAGCTAGCTAACTAACACTCTGCCTCTTTGGCTCTCTCTCTCTCTCTTCTTCTCTCTCTGTTTCTGGGGACGCCGACTGGCGGTGCCTCTATAACGGGGCTTGAAACCGTTCTCATTAACCCGCGAGCGAATACCGCGCTACGTCTATTCTGTTCTATCTGCATTCTGCACCCGGGAGCATTCGGTGGATGCCTACTTTGATTTGTCTTGGAATATTGCGCTGTATTCTCTTATTCGTGCCGCGTCTCCCGGCAACACTTCCCTACTACCATTCTCTCTCTCTCTCTATCTATATCTCTATCTTCTATTTTGCCATCTTACTCTATCTTTCCTTTCTCCTTCTATTCCTTCCTTTCCTAATCTTCCATGTTTCATCCTAAATCGAGCTTCTGTTCGTTCAACGAAGGATGATTAGACGTTGGTCTTTTCGTAAGATTCACAAACATATCTATCAAAGATATTAATGATGACTCTACGTTCATCCTGTCAACCCTCTTCTCCCTCGTCGATTCATAAGTAAGACTCTAATGTAATCGACGTATAAAAGAAATTTAGACAATTGAATACTACGGCAAAAATAAATATTATAATTTTTGTATCTTATTAACGTTTGCATAAGGATGCTTTGTTATTTGAAAGTTTCGAATGTTAATTCGTTAACGCTAGGAAAAAATTTCTCATTGTTTCCAAAAGATTAATCATGTCAATGTTATACACGGTCTATAAATTCGCAATACCTTCTCTTCTCGCGCTCTCGTTACCGTTAAATTTATTGTAATTAATTTTCTTATCTAAGAGACGTATCGCCGGATGGACGTAACCGGTAAGGCGCAGTAGTTTCGTGTGTATATAAACGTCGTTCAATTTCGCCTATCCATGTGTTACCTATGTGTATTAAAGAGACGCACAATGGCGTAACCATACAAAGAAGGATTATAGATTTTTATCGCGAAATGTATATACACATACACACACACAGATATAATATATATATATATATATATATATATATATATCTATATATATCTATATATTATATATGCATACATACATATATAACTTTAATTTGTAATATTAAAATATATAAAGGAATAAATTTGACAAGATCGTAATCAATATAATAAGTATTATTTCTTTTTCTGTTTTTTCTTTTTTATCGTGTTATTTTATATAATATATCGCGATCGAGAATATGTTATCGTCGTAACGACGTTTAAATACGACTTACGATTTGCATGAATTACATTTTTCTTTTCGTTAAATCTTTTTTTTTTTTTTTTTGAGATGATTCCAAAATTACTACGTCACTGCGTCATGCATGTGTATCTATCTACGTAGATACGTATGTCTACAGGTTACGCACGTCCCGGTCTTTTCTCCGATCGTTGTACATCAAGAATGAGAACAACCAACGAGTTAGAGGGACGCGTGTGAGCGCAAGCGTAATCTGTAATTAGTGATCCCGATTAAGGTTATTTACGAGTCGAGTACGCTAACACTATTTCATACCATTGTATTTTAATGTTACCTCTGGCCAAAGAAGAAGTTTTCGCTTCAAAGAACGAAAGAAAGAAAAATGGATCGTAAATGAACAGCAGGACGAAATAAAGAGGAACTCACAGAAAAGGAAGTTGGGAATCGTGTTCTCTTTTTTCTCTCTTCTTCTTTTTTTACCTCTTTTTTTTTTTTTTTTTCTTTTTCTTAGAGATAACCGACTCAAAAAGGCTATTGGTGTAATCGAAAACAAACATTATTTAAAAGACTTCCCTTCTTCTTTTTCTTCTTATCCTTCTTCATGGAGAAGGAGGAAAGATAAAAGAGGGAAGATTATTAATGAAGAAGAATAAGAAGAAGAGAAAACAAAGAGGAATGAGAAAAAAATGTCTATCTGTGAATTCGACGAAATCAAATTCATTATTACAATATAAACTCTCTCTCTCTATCTCTCTCTCTCTCTCTCTCTCTCTCTCTCTCTCTCTCTCTCCTCTCTTTTTTCCATTTATTTTTATTTTAACGAGTATCTTAGGAATCATCGTTATTTACGGTATATCGCATACATCGAATTCCATTCCAATTCCGAGCGACAACATCTCGTATTAAACGATAATATGTACGTGGAAAACTTTAACGTCGCAGTTGAATGACTACAGAGAAAGAGAAAGAGAGAAAAAGGAAAAAAAAAATTGTTTATATCCTCGTATCCTCGTTTCATTAGTCCGGACGACTACGCTCGATCTTTCATATATTATTGATATATATATATATATATACATATGTGGTCGTGTAAACAAAGCGTCAGTCTGTTCACGTACGTCCTTGTGTTGATATCATTAGTAGTATTTTAAATTCTCGTTCATTCTCACACGATCTCTTGAAGCAAGCGTATAGGTAAATTATTCTTTCTCTCTTAATTTTTCTCATTTTGCTTTTTCTTTTCAGATATTAATTAATTAATTAATTAAATAATTTTCGATATATATATATATATATATAGTCGATTACAACCTTATAAATAATAAGTCGATTAGTAATCTTATTTTTTTTTAAATTCACTTTTAAATTACAGATCGACCGTGCGCGTAACACGTGTAAGGTACGATTTTTGCTACACCTTCCTTCTCGCTTCACTTTGTATTTTTTTTCCCTTTTTCTTTTCTTTCCTTTCTTCTTACAAAAGACGTAGGCGTATATTCGCAATTTCAATGTCTCGTACCGATCCAAGAAGGAGATATACAGTGCAAGGAATATATATATATATATATATACATACATACATACATACATATATACATACATATGCTGTTAAACCAAACAGCGTTGTTGCCTCTTTTGCTTCCCACCTTGCCGAACACTCCAGTGAAGTCGCTTTGTGCCGTCTCTCTCTCTCTCTTTCTACTCTTAAGTGCATGTAAGCGCAGGTGCCACCATCGATATCCCATGTAAGTGACGACGGCATTGTAAGCCCATAAGAAATTTATTCCGATAATGAAAAAGAAATAATAAGTGATCGCATAGATTTATATATTGTATATTTGTTAAATAGGTTTATATGTATATATTTTAAATTAATACGTTGAAATAATATATATATATATATATATATATATATATATATATATATTCGATCAGATAAAAGGATAAACGTAAGGATAAAACGTTTAAAATTTATTAATACCCATTCGTAGTAATTTCATGACATATTAAATAGCTCCCCATTATCGTTGATTATATATTTCACACACCATATTAAAATTTTCATCATTGTAATTTCCTTTTTATTATATTCAATACGAGTGTATCTTTTTTTTCCTAAAGTGTGTACCTATTCCTTTTTTTTTCCTTTTTTTTTTATGCAGGAACAATTATTAACGTAATATTAAGATCCTTTTTATAGTAAATATCATTAAGGCAAAGGAATATGGAATTAGTTATCAAGTGGTAGAACAAAAAAGTGATGTTAAGGAAATACCGATGAGCGCGATATTAATCTCTTAAAGATAGAATTTAAAAGGTTTCTTTAAAGTAATGATCGTAACATTGTGATAATTTCTTTTCCACGAAAGAGAACGTCTCTCTCTCTCTCTCTCTCTTTTTCTCTTTCTCTTTCGGCTTGCTCTCTCAGCTTTTCCACGGCAAATGACCGGCGTGTAAGGTGTAACACGGCGATACTACGGGTTGCTAATCGTAGTATCGCAACGTCGAAAATTGCCTTATAAATTAAGGGCGATGATTAACATCTATTAAAGCCCATGAGCACGGGCAGGAAGCACGCTCGTATTCGAGGACTCTCGGTGCATCGCCTTCTCAACTTTTTCCCGTACGACACACACGAATGCTTTTCCGTTTGCTAAATGTAATACATCGTAGTTACTTGTAGTATGAAAAGGGAAAGAGTAAAATAAGAAGAAAAAGAGAGAAAGAAAAAAAGAAAGATAGAAAAAAAGAAGAAAAGAAAAGAAGCACCAACGCGGAGGTTCGGTTCGTCCGCCTATAGATACCTACATACATGCATAATATATATATATACACACACACACACACACATATATATATAGCTTCTATACCTATATCCGCGAAAAGAAGATCAACCAAGAGGCATACCGGGTATAATGATCTTCTTAGTATGGTTAACCAGCCACTAACTACGCGAAGGCAATAATTAAGCGCATTACGATGCGAACGCGCGCTCATGCGTTTATTTTCTCAAGACGATGATCCTCTTTCATCGTCGTTCGTCATTAGACACGCGTCTAATCTTTTACCTTTACCTCATCGAGCGAGCCACCTCTCATCTATCATCTTCGACCTTCTCATTTCGATCTAATCGGAACGATTTTCGAACTTTTATCCGTACGACTAGGTCTCGATGGTGTTATTTTAATAAACGCAGCTGCTGTGTTTCTTTTTTCTTTTCTTTTTTTTTCTTTTTTTTTTTTTTTTTTTTTTTTTTTTTTTTTTTGAGAAGACCATTACCACACAATATATATCGTTATCGTATATATATATATATACGTAGAGAAGAGTTTCACTTACTAACAACAACAATAACAACAACAACAACAACAACAACAACAATAAGGTCTGAAACACTTCGATAACATTAGTCATGCTAATGGTAATTGCTTTTAGAATGTTGCGATATATATCGGATAAACTCGATTCGTTGCGTATGATGTCGGATGATTTCCAACCATCATTGAATAATTACACGAAGATGCACACAGTGCCGATGGACTTTCGGTGATATCGCATTATTATGTACCATATCTTATGGAAAAACATTCTCGTGCGATCGTAGAGGCTCTTTATGGAAAAAAATCTACGTGAGAGCGCTGGGATGGAATACGATTTACGTTACGTTATGTATCGGACAAAATCGCGAATCACTTTGCTCTCTCATTTCATTTTCTTTTTTCTTGCTTTTTTTTCCTTTTTTTTTTTTTGTTTCTTCTTATATGTTCCCTCTTCGTTCTCACTCTTCTCATTTTAAATAAGAATATATCTAATCGACTTCTGTCCCTTACAATCCAATCCCATTCCAGTCCCAACCCCACCACCACACACCACGTCATACCACCTATCAACTCATTCGCGATTGCACAATTTCATTCTCACAAATATAATGCTGAGCATATATACTTTGTATACGCTTATAAAATAAAGCGAGGAAAGGAAGGGAAAAAAAGAAATAAAAGAAACAGATAAATAAATAAATAAATAAATAAAGAAAGAAAGAAAGAAAGAAAGAGAAAAATAAAAAAAGAAGAAGAAGAAGAAAAAGAAGAAAAATTTAACATTGTGCGCTTACAGATGCATACATAGACAACGTTTCTCATCTTCACGAGCGTGGCAACGTCTTGTCACGCTCGTAGACGCGCCGCTACGAAAACGGGCACTCACGTCGGAACTTTATAATTAGTATGCGCATGGCCGGACGGGCTTTGAATAATTCCATGGGAGCGTCTCGACTTGCCGCTATGAACTTTATCGACATTAATTAAAAACGTGGTGCGTCGCGCGCTCGCCTTTTCCCTTTCCAGCTTTTCCCTCATCACTCTCTCTCTCTCTCTCTCTCACGTTCTCTCTCGTTCTCTCTTTTTCTCTTCATCCATCTCGCTTGTTCATTCGTTCACTCGCGCCTCATCTCCGTTGGTAGTTGGCACCCCCGTCGTACAAACCCTTCCGTCTCGCTTATCGCCAGGACCGGACGTTCGAGGCAAACATTGTGAAAAAGCGAAAGACCATCGCCTATCCGTTATCAATCTCTCTGTCTCTCTGCTCCTCTCGACGTATCTTCTCTCCTCTTCTCTCGTTCCACCTCGTTATCCGATCTTCTCTTTTTCTCTCTCTCTCTCTCTCACTCACTCTCTTTCTCTTACTCTCTGTATCTCTTTTTCTCTCCTTCTTCCATTACCCTTTTGCTTCAACCCTTTCACGCCTCTGATCCATTCCCCTACCTTTCTCGGGACCACGAAAGCTTTCCTTACGAAAGGTGAATGAATATTCATGGGGCTAACGCCATCGTCGTCCTCGCCATTGGACGTCAGTGGCGATCAACTGACATCGCCAAATCGTAAGAGTCAAAAAGTCTATATATTCGTCCATCCACCTATGTAAATCTATTCGTATACACGCATCACGAAAACATACAAGCATTACGTTATGTTATAAGCGACTGCGACACTTTTTAATCTTGAAAAAAAAAAGAAAGAGAGAGAGAGAGAGAGAGAGAGAGAGAGAGAGAGAATGAAAATAAAAAAAAAAAATAAATAAATGAAAAGTTAGAAAAAATTATCCAAATATTTTACTCTACGTAGTTTTGATCAAATGAAATGAAATAGGGAATGGTAAGAGAAAAGAAGAGTTAGGGAATTTTCTTCTGCCTATTTTCTCTCTCTTTCTCTCTCTTCGGCGAGCTGCTACTTTATTGCATCGGGAGAAATATCCTGGGAGAATATTCGAACCTACCCTACATGTGAATTTTGTTCTTTTCATTCATTATCAACGAAAGAAAAACGGGAGTGGGGGTAAGGGGACAAAGAGGAAGGAGAGAGTATAGGAATACAAGAGAATGCCGATGTCCATCGAATCCATCGTGACCGCGTAAAAGCGGTCGCTTTAGATATATATATATAAAAGTTACGGTGAAACATAAAAGTACTCTCCTATACTTGGACGATTGGATTATTTAAATGACGTACTGGGCATAACTTAAATTATTTACAATATGTACGACGTGATTTTCAACGATTATCGAAGAAAAAAATGTCGAAGCATATCTCTACACTATTTTTTATAAGTACACCCCATTATCTGACATTACTAATGCATCGTGGAATTTACTGCGGATACAATCCGCTATTTTATTTAATGGCTTACCCGATGTATATATATATATATTCTTTTTTTTTATTTATTTATTTTAATAAATATTAAATTCATCGTTGCTTTTATTATAATATTTAATTTCTTAATCATACGTTTAAAATTTAATTGCATTAAAAACTGTTTCTACTCAATCGAATAATTAATAATTCATGTGTGATTTATTTCGACTGAAGAAAAAGGGAAGGGGAAAAAAAAGAGAAGAAGGGAAAAAATAATAAAGGCCGGTGAGAACCACTGTTTGTAAAATGGTCTGGCCGATAACATTTATAGCGGTAGGTGTACCCTCGATCCCCTTAAGTTCGAGGCTCCGATAGAGAACGATAGAGCATGCTAATAAGAAGCAATAATAATGATTACTTTAAGGCTCTGATATCAGAAATGGAGGGGAACACGAGGACTAGCCGAGCGTGACATCCGTTCGCCAACATTTGTCATTCTCGCCGCGTCGACGAACGATTATTATTCCGGGAACGATTCGTTTAAGTCATAGATAATAAACTCGGTTGTAACCCCGTTCACTTACCCCCAACTCCCCCGTCAACAACCCCACACTTACCCATCTCCAATCTCTCTACTACTCCGACAAGTATTGTACAAGATAACGAGAGACAATTTGGAGATGGTCAAAAGTTTAATAAAAATATCGATTTTAAATAATAACAAACAACCATAATTAAGGTTTATTCAATTCTTATAATTTATTTAAATATGTAAATATTCGCATTTAATAAAATAGAATCGAAATATATATATATATATATATATATATATATCGTTTCGTTGATCGTTGAAATAGAACAAACTTCTCCCATTGTTAGAACAAAACGAAAACGGAAAGGAAGGGGAATGGGAAATAAGAGGATGGAGATACGAAAACGAAAACGGAAAAGGAAGAAAAGAACTAAGAAAAAAGAAAAAAAAAAACAGAAAAAGAGAAAAAAAAAAAAGAAAAAGAAAAAGAAAAAATAAAGGATTCGGCCGTGGCGCAAGCGGAAGTGGCATTATACGCGCGAGCAAGAATACTCGTCTAATTGTCCGGGCAAGATAATTCCGGGAGATTTGCATATGTTTCCTCGTCCGTTAGGCCGAAGGTGTGCGTCAGCAACCGAGCAATTAGCGATTACTGATTAAGTCAAAACGGACTTCTAGGGCCTTTACTTTAGAGAGCTGGTTTAAAAAGAAGGCGGAAAGGAAAGACGAACCAAAGAGGACGAAGGTCGAAAAAAAGAGAGAAAGAGAGAGAGAGACGAAGGGGTGCTGATGGTGAGCGATTGATATCATGTGGGAGGAGTGATGGGTGCTACTCGTTGTAAAGCTCTTTCTGCCTCGACTAGCATGGCCCGATCCATTCCGACGATACTTATTGTATGCTAATTATCAGTCGGACTAATCAGCAGCGGCGCTATTCCTCGGAGTGATTTCTTTTATCTCTTCCTCAACGTGGATATTTCTTGAGCGAATTCCGGTGGTGACGCAAACCTTAGGCGTACCTTAAGCGTAAGCCAAATTAATTGCCGTGCAAAAGAGACGAGAAGTGGTATACTCGGACATACTGGATATAGTTATACTCTCGTTTGCTCATACATCTATATATATATATATATATATATATATATATATGTATATTGTACATTCGTTCGCTCATTCGCTAACTACGGCATTTGATCGTCTCTTCCTCTCGCGGCGGCGCCGGTTTCGTCCAATTGTGCGATAGGAGAAACCTCCGAGAGAGGCCTCATGAATTTTCCTTCTTATTCCCTTTGTTCATCCAGCAAATCCATCTGCATGCTAGGTTATTTCACTTCTCGTTCGTATATATACACATATATATATATATATATATATATATATATGGGTATAGGTAAGCGAGAAGAAGAAGACTAGGAGAGCAGCCCGGTAACCGTGAGAATTAGAAACCGTGCGCGTGAATATCAGACGCATTTAATTAGACGCAACATTTCCTTCGTCGACCTTCGTTCTTAGCAGCGCGTAAAAGCAACTTAATGATTTATCATTGATAATAATCTTTCTTTCTTTCTCGCTCTTTCGATTACACGCATCTCTCTCTCTCTCTCCCTTCATATTCAACCCTGAGCGCCATCGCAAATAAACTCTTCGTGGAAAGGAGAAGGCTTCTTAACGACTTTTTCGTTCTCTTTTCATCTCTCTCTCTTTCTCTCTGTTTTTTTTCTCTTTTTCTCTACGTAGCGTGAGGCGAGCGAGTTATCATTGATAAATGATTTCGCCGGGGATTTATCGCACTAAGCGATCTAATGGGTTCGAATGGGTGCGCGAGAGTATCGAGGGACCTCGCGTTTTCACGCTGCGCCATGATTTATCAAGATGTACCTACACGGAAAACGATGCATTTCCATTTCTTTTCGTACATCGGAAGAATATCTTACGATACATAAACCGTACCAAAAGATAAGAATTTATGAGTTAAGTAAGGAAGAGATAATGAAAGAAAACGAAAGTTACTTTCAATCAATATTAAAGATTTATTCTTATCACGCAAGTGAAATAATATAGATTTCAAATGAGCACATGATACGAAGATATTTTTTATTATAATACGTTTCACGTACGTCTCGTATTACGAACAACGAGTCTTTCGGTGATATGATAGAAAGAGAGAAAGAAAGAGAGAGAAAAAAGAAAAAGATATATATAAATATATATATATATATATATATAGAGAGAGAGAGAGAGAAAGAGAGAGAAAGAGGGAGATGATATGAAGCAGCTGCGATCGAGCGAGCCCCTTGTCCGCGGTCATTATCGCCGTAATTATCGTGTCGCATCCACGCACGGCGCCTTTCAGCTCCGAGGCAAACGTCCTTTTTAAACCACGAAAACCGTATCTATCGCAAAGTATGCCTCGAAAGAGAACGCCGTGGGGTATTGCTTCGTTGCGTTGGTTAGCTCGAAGGGGTTGTGCTGCTGCTGCTGGTCGTCGTTGGAACGGATGGAGAAAACTCGAGTACCACCACCACCACCACCACCACTACTACCACCACTACCATCAACACCACGACCACCATCACCACCACCACTACCATCATCATCGCCACCACCATACGGCATCGTTTTATTTGCATTTTAGTACTGGTTTCCCTGTAAAAGTTTTAATTGCGTCCATCATAAGAGTCGGCACGGTTCATCCGTTTGTTTCGTACCTACGTCTATGTATATATGTATGTATTTATATACATATACGTTTATATATATATTCATGTAGGTAGATAACATACACGCGTCTACAACCAACCCTTCTTCTCTTCCACCACCGTTCAAAACTCTTTCCAACGTTCTCTATATGTTCTACGAGAATCCTACCTGTTCACCCTCGGGGATCTCTTTTGCACGAGTGGAATACGCTAAGCGCGGTCCGCCGACTACTGCCTTCTCGGCTTAAATAAAAGGGGTCAAGGGGAGTGCGGGAGGATGGTTCGCGTTAGGATGGACAAGGATATTCTACCACCCCCAACTCTATCTATCCGTCTTTCTCTTCCTTTTCCTTTTTCTCATCCTTTTCCTTCTCAGTCCCTATCCCATGCCTCCCCACTCTCTTCACCCTTTACCCGCGCCTTTTGTCAGGTGTTTTTTTTTTCAAGCATATTCGATAAAACCTTATACGCGACGATTCAATCCTTTTGACGATTCAAAAACTAAGCTCGTCTCTCGTGTGATTCTTTTTCTTCTTCTATTTTACTCCTCCCCCTTCCTCCACATCCTCTCTCGCTCTCTCTCTCCACAATCTCTCTCCTCTTCTTTCTTTTCCCTCTCTATCGTTCTCTTTTCATCAAGAAACGTTTTACTTTTCCTTCTCGTGCGTTTTCAATTTCTAAGCTACGTCTCGTTCACATACACTTTCTTTTTTCTTTTTCTTACCTTTTTTTTTGTTTTTTTTTATGTTTAAATTTTTTCTTCTCCTTCTCTCTCTCTCTCTCTCTCTCTCTCTCTTTCTTTTTTTTTTTGCAACTCTTGGGAATTCTTTCGACGTTAGTGGCTCGCGAAGTCCTGCTTTTAAGAAAACACGGAAACGTAGAAACTCGTTCGCCGGTATACCGAGCACATCGAACGATCCATATTCATGAGCGGTAAGAACGCGAACGACTGGTGACTCGTTAGTTCTTCTAAGTGATAATTTATTTATCTTTCTGGAACAGTCTCGGGCGCGTTGTGTTTGCACGAACGAACCTCGGATCCGACGAACGAAGCCGAGGAGGCCGCTCCGGGCTCTCGACCGGGTCGTTGCCCATTGTTAATTCTCTATCGCTAATTATGGAAAAATATGGGTTGAGTATTTTACTTAACGTTCGCCTAACGTTGGATCAAAACGATATGGTCGTTACCGGAAAATATCATTAGTGTTAATGCCATTTGATTTTGTGAATAAACGTCATAGACGCAATTCGAAATAATA
>NC_062207.1:2524927-2597427 GCF_912470025.1 Vespa velutina
ACTAACGACACGCGCGGAAATGGAAGACTCCGTCGTGCGTAGGTATTCCAGGGATCTCCCATCGAGAGATTAGCATTTCCGCTTTTCTCTCAACAATTCCTCGTTCCCGTACGGATTATCCGTTAATCCGCAGCGGGCCAACCGGGAGTCCTCCTCGTGTGAGTATATATCTATGTATACACGTATGTATGTATGTATGTATGTATGTATTTATGTATGTGCGCGAGATAGAGAGACAGACAGAAAGACAGAGAGTAAAGAGTGAGAGAAAGAGAGAGAGACAGAGAGAGAGAGAGTTGAAGGAGCGAAAGGACGAACGAGAGGAGGGAGTAATTCGGTAGAGCGAATCTTCCTCCAAGTGCCTGTATCAAGTATTATTTCAGTATCGTTCCGCGCGAGGGAGATCCTTTCGCGTTTCGAAGAAGAGAGAACGAGAGAAAGATAAAACGTACGAGAGGATTTCTCCTATATACATATATATATATATATTATATATATTGTATATATAAATATATGTATATCCGTTATGTCTGGACACTATGAATCATTATTAAACGATAGTACTATAGAAAGGATATCGCGGCGATGATCTCTCAAACGAAATTATTAAAGATTTCTTTCTCCCTTTTATTAGTTTTTTCACGAATAGTAAACTTTATCCTTAACAATATATTTTAAAAATTTGATCTTCGTCGCGGACAACTAAAACCATGAAGACTTTATTCCATCTATTTCTTTCTATTTCATTTTTTTTTGTTTTTCTTTTTTTGTACAAACGCTTCGTTTGATTTCCATAAAAGCGTAATAGCGTTCGTAAAAAAAAAAAAAAAAAGAAAAAAAAAGAAACGAAGCAGAAAAGAAAAGAAAAGAAAAGAGAAGAAAAGAAAAGAGATAAAAAAAGAAAAGAGAAGAAAAAAGGACAAAAAAAAGAGAGAAAAGAAATCTCGTTAAAGGAATCGAATATTGCGTGGGAGATTCGCAGAGTCGTCGCCGAATCGAATGAGAAAAGTTCAGGATTTCAAGCGACTAAGCGCAGTCATGGGAGTTAATTTTTTTTTCTTTTTTCATTTTGCGCCTTACGCTTTTTGATATTTCGAGCCAGCACCCGAGGCGAGACGAGAAGAGAGACGCGAAGAGGAGAGGAGAGGAGAAGAGAGGCGAAGCGAACACGGCCGGGCAGGCGGGGCCTTTGGTTTGTCAGGGTGAGGATAGGGGGTAGTTGATGGTGGTGGTTTCAAAGTAGCCGCGCGCGTTCGCTCGGTCACTCGCGCGTCCTGCGCGTCCTCTTTGAAAGATATAGAGCTTTCACTGCTTTACCTCTGTCCCTTCCCATACTTCGTCCCACCACCACTTCATCCCAGTTCCATCTCATGCTATCCTACCTACCTCCATCACTCAGTCAAGCAACATTTCTCTCTCTCTCTCTTTCGCTCTTCTCCTTTTACAAATCAAAGCCACGGTGGTAATAAGCATCCTCCGTTGAGCCGTCGGTTAGAGAGGGAGAAATAGGTGAGGGTTGTGTAGAAGTTAGAGAAGACCAGAGGAAGGACAGAGAGAAAGAGAAAGAGAGAGAGAGAGAGAGGAATGTACAAAGAGAAAGAAAAAGAGAGTGACTCTCTCTCTCTCTCTCTTATTTTTTCTCAATGAATGGTCATACGTGTCAGACCAGAGACAGGCTGCTGTTCAAGGGTGGGTGGGTAGAGAAGGTGCACCGACGAAGAAGGATGATGCATTATTGAGTGGACTGTTGAGAGGTAGGCTCAGGCTAAGGGAGGAGGAGGACTTGGGGTTGGGTGGGGAGGGTTAGATAGGAAAGGGCGATGGTGTATATAATCGCACATATACTCTCTCGTAGTTTCGCTAATGGACTCACTCCATCCACTCGTTTCAGTCTATTCTCCCTACCTCCCTCCTTTCATCCTCCTTCGACCATCCTCTTCTTCTTCCTTTCTATATATCTATCTGTCTATCTTTCTTTCTTTCTTTGTCTTTCTCTAATCCCTTCGTTCCTTACTGCGCTATTTTACGTATTCGTTGTCAACGATATTGTATCTTACATACGCGATACTGTGATATTTTCATTATTCTCCAGAGAATTTATTTATCCATTCATAGTTATCTAAAGAATACCAGTATTACGAGTAAATCTTATAAGAAGTACCAACGCGGTGTTTAACACAAGCAGAATTAGACGGAAATTATCGAATAGTATTTCTCTGTGAGATTATTAAATGCAATCTCTTGATAAAGAAATATATGTTAGTTTCAAATTCGAGTATAGAAATTCAATGGAAGATCGATGAAAAATTATTCAGAATTATTAAAAGAATTCCAACGTGATTGGTATTAATTTTATTATTATCATTAATTTTTTCTTTTAACCATTCCCCAGTCCACTCCATCCCACCTCGCGCAAAACCCACCCAGTATGGAAAATAAAAAAGAATCTTTCGCGTCCGTCGGATAATTAGAAAAAGCGATTTCTTTTTCTCGAAAAATAAATATGAGGACGGTCTACGACGAGGGGCAGTCACGCGATATGCGTTTCTCTTTGAAGAGAACGAAGAGAGAGAGAGAGAGAGAGAGAGAGAGAGAGAGAGAGAGAAAAGAGGAAGAGGAGGAGAAAGAAGAGGAGGAAGAGGTGGAAGAGGAAGAGGAAGAGGAAGAGGAAAAGAGGGATCGCGAGGTAGAAAGTCGATCGCGTTCTCGAGTAACCTGGTTATATCTTTTTCCAAGAGACGAATGTTCGCGTTGCGCCTTTGCAACTCTCGTTTCTACGTTGCTATAACTATATACATATACATATATATATATATATATATATATATATATATACGTATATGTATATAAGCATCCTATATGTGTAGACGTATATAGAGACGTATATATATCTAGCTACGTACTCTTCCACGGACACCAGAGACGCGTTATTATTGGATTACATTTTTAATCCGCCCTCTCTCTACCTCCGGCAACGGCAGTCTTCAGTCCTGGCCCTCTCTCTTTCTATCTCTCTTCCTCCCTCTCTGGCTCTTTTGCGACCCCTCGATGCCCGGCATCGTCGTACGTATGTACGTAGAGCGTTACGTTAACGTTACGAAGAGGAGAGACTACGAGCCCCGCCGGCGCATCCTCTTTCTCTCTTTCTCTCTCTCTCTCTCTCTCTCTTTTTCCCTTTCCCTCTCTCTCTCTCTCTCTCTCTCTCTCTCTCTCTCTCTCTCTCTCTTTCTCTCTCTACTTTCGTATTCCGAATGGAATTACTATGCAGGAGATTTCATTTGTTATATATGCGCCGCGCTACAAACGAGCGTATTTTCGTTTAAGTTAATCGAATTATGGACCACGGAAGTGTGTATGCATTTTTAATGCGTTACGTCTTTTCATCCCCACCCTCTGACTTTCCACAACTACCTCTCCTTTCCGCCCGTCCGCCCGCCCCGCTTTCGAATACCCTTTTCATCCAATCAAAAAAAAAAACAAAAAAAAAAAAAACAAAAAAATAAGGAAAAAAAAGAGTAAAAAAAAAAATTCTAAGATTTAATTCGTCCATCAATTTTTACGATCGACCATCCCTTAACGATTGATCTCCATCTTTTACATTTCATAACGATCTTATATATTTATATTCATTATATCTTACAATTCATAGGAATTAATATCTTATTTGTTGAAGGCTCGTAGAAGGTAGAGAGTAACCGGGGTGTTATTGATGATAAAATTCAATTCTCGAGACGACTACGATTTTGAATCTGTTGATAGTTGCTATACTTGTGGACAAAATCCACGCTACCGAGGAACGATCACGAACACGATCGTGACTGCGCTTCGTCATTTCGAGTCTTTCAATGCTGCTAAAGGGAGAAAGAAAGAGGAAAAAGGGAAATAGAGATAGATAGATAGATAGATAGATAGATAGATAGATAGACAGATAGATAGAGATAGATAGTGAAGAGAGAGAGAGAAAGAGAGAAAGAGAGAAAGAAAGAAAGAAAGAGAGATCTTTCAGCAGCAGTAAACCCGTAGACCGGTAGCCCGCTATACGTCATCGTTCTCTTCTCTTCCATTCGTGAATGATCACGGCCGATCGTATTGTGACAGAACAGCGATTGGTACGTCGACGGTAGCAAGAACGACTCATTGTCCCGGCATCACGTGCATCAGAAAGCGACCAGTCATCGTTCCACTCCCGATACGACGACGACAACGACAACGACAACGACGACAACGACAACGACAACGACGATGACGGCCATGAGCCCACAGCAAAAATCTTTTCCATTCGACGACTCACGCGATCCCTCCGCTGGACCCCGGCATTTAACGTCTGCTCCGTAGTTGAAAGATCAAACTCTTCAACTTTAACCTTTTATTACTTCGTGTATTTTTTTTTTCTTTTTTTCTTCCTCTGTTTTTTTTTTCTTTTTTCTTCTTTTTTTATTGCTTAATCTCATCGTCTTCGCAGCATTATACTTTTCATAATTTTTTCTTTCTTTTTTTTTTCTTTTAATTTTTACTACGTGTATATGTACGTATATTCTTTTATCTTTCTTTCGTTTTTATTTTTACTTCAGTTACAAATTATAATTGCGGAAATGCGGCAAACGATATTACGTTATATTTCGTGTTTTATCCCCTCGAATGTCATAGTGCATAGCCAATTGAAGTAAGTCGTGCAGATAATTTTTATGAAATTAACGTCGTATCGTCCTCCCTCTTCACCCCCCCCCCCCCAATTCATTTCAAACCAACGTTTTTTCTTTCTGTCCTTTTTTTTTCAAGAAATGTCCGGTCAATTTTTTGTATTCTGTTAGATTGTCTCGCTTTTCTTAAGAGAATTATTTCTCGGCGCATTGTAATTCGCGAGTAGGTCTCTTTCCCCCGTTTCTCTCCGAGCGAGAACGTTGGTCCGCAAGGGTGGACAGGATATGACCTCTCCCTTGTAAAATGTCCCTTCGTCGCGAGCTTCCCTCTATCTCTCTCCCTCTCTCTATCTCCTCTCTCTCTCTCTTGATACCATACATGCCAAAATGAGTCCACTTTGACTGTTCAGCCACTATTGCAAGTCGACTCGGCCGGCGCTCATCTCGGAAATTACTTCCGGCCCTACCGCGCTCGTTGTCCTCTACTCTCCTCACCTCTCTTCTTTACCTAACGCCAATGTCATCGTCGTCGTAGTCGTCATAGTCGTTGTCGTTGTCCGCATTCGTTCGCATATGCAAAGAAAAACCTCAACCTCAACATCGTCGTGTAAGTCGAGCGAAGGAGATTGGGCAGACCTTTGCTCGTCGAGCGCGCACCCTTTCAATTATTAGCGCTTCCTTTTCTATCGGGGGCACCACCGTTTCCTCAAATTCACCTTTGTCTAGATACTAAACGTTAATATCATCATCATCCTTCTCCTTCTCCTCCTCTTCCTCCTCCTCCTTTATCCACTACCACGGTTAAAGTATCAAAGTTATTTATTATACAGTTAAAATTTTCTTTTATCTTTTCTCTTTAACAAAAGAAGGTCCTACGACTCTTAAACGGTTTAACTAACTTACACAGCCACGTAGAAGAACGTCTGATCAAATAAAATGAACATTTTATAATAATTTAAATTTCCCTAAATAAAACGTCGTTTGATGATCGCGTGTATAAATTTATTCGTATGGAAAAGGAAAAGGAAGAAAAGGAAGAAAAAGAAAGGACGTAGAAGGAAAAAGGAAAAAGGAAAAAGAAGGAAGGAAAAAGAAGGAAGGACAAAAAACGATGAAATAAATAAATAAATAAATAAATGGGGAAAAACGAAGTGTGCAACGAGGCAATGAGGTACAACGAGAAGGAGGGGAGGAGGAGGAGAAGGAGGAGGAGGAGGAGGAGGATGGGCCGGTCGTCGCTAGTCTTAGACAGAGTTCCGGTTCTCACACTCCGGCAAAACAAATAGCCCGGTGCTAACGAGGGCCAATCAATAACCGGCATATAACGACCGGTTTCGCGAGAGAAACCGTCGCGATCGCCAAAACTCCGCCCTTGAGATCTTGCAGACACCTTCGTAGAAAACGAGCCTCTCTACGTTCTTCGTATTTTGACGTTGGACTATAACGAGATCGTGAAGGTCATCACCTTGAATATCCTCCGAAATATTTTTACTTAGATCGAATGAAACATTTCTTTCGAAACTTCAATCTCATTTCTCACTTTAAACATCGAACTATTTGTCGATCCATAATAATAGATACATTCTCTATCAAATATATATATATAATTCATTCAAATATATATACATATATTCAATGGAGTAATAAAGATTTCGTAAAAAAAAAGAGAATGAAAACAAAGAGAAAAGAAAGAAGGACACATTCGAATATAGGGAAAAAAGAATTGAAGAAGGAAGAGGCACGCACCAGTGACGATTTGTAAAAAGGGTAACGGGCATGACTATGAACACAATGGTGAACAGGAATCTGTCAATCCACGTATATGTCTTCCATGAAGGCGGTTTCCTTCTCGGAGTATAGAGAAAAGAAGAGAGAAGGATATATATATATATATATATATATATATATATATATAATATGTATATATAGATACTAGAGGCCATCCGGATGCCCCATCACAGCTAATGACATGCACCGGCTCCTTTCTCGTAAGCTCGACGCTTCGAAAAACGAACAAACACATATACGAATTCTTTATATCCATATATCTAATAGTAGAGTCCTTTTTCCCTTTACACACACACACACTCTCTCTCTCTCTCTCTCTCTCTCTCTTTTCTTTTTTTTTTCTTCCCAACGCAGTGTAAAACTCGAGCGCCCTTCTTCCTGCGCGAACATGATTAATATAAAATAAATGATTGCTCGGCATCCGGTCTCACAGAAAGCCAAGACGATCCCGAACGGGGTCGTTTCTTCGTCTCCTTCGACTCCTCCTCCTCTCCTTCCTCCTACCCTCCCCTTCCCTTACATATCTCTTTCCTCTTACTCACCGAACTCCTCAACTTTTCTCTTTTCTCTTTCCGTTTTTTATTCAGGATCATTCCGCGTAATTTGTCGGTCAAGTCGCCATGGCTAGTTTGACGTAGTTTCATGGTTATTGTCCAACTGAATTGGTCAAAGACAAGTTGCCGTACCGTCGACATTTCCGAATATAGTCGACCTATTTCATCCTGATAATATTACTCAGATCGTTCGTTAACCTAACGCGTTTCGTTAGTTAAAAAAAAACTTCTCTTTCTCTCTCTTTATTCTTCTTTTTTTTCTCCTTCTTTTTTCATTCTTTACCGTAGACGTAAAATTGACGATTTTATTCTCTTTTATTTGATCGAATTACAGATGAACGGATTTGTTTTATAACCATATCGTTTATCTTTTTTCGTCGTCGTTGCTGATGGAACATCGGTAATTGAAATCGAGAGTAGTCGAGATAAGTTAACCAATGGGATGGGAAGATAGACCCTCTTTCTCTCTCTCTCTCTCCCTCACAGATGAGAGGAGGTATAACAACGTTAAGACTAACATCTTGTTTCCAATCGACCCTTTTTCACCCTTCGACCACGACGTGCCAGCCATCCCGGAGGTGGCATTCGCCCGAACGAATTTCCAATGGCAGGAAATCCTTTTTACTCCCTCGTAACCCGTGTTCGTCTTGGGTTGGTTGCCGCATCGCATCGCATCGCATCGCATCGCGTCGCGTCGCGTCGTCTCGCGTCGTCGGCGAGACGAGCGAATGAGGGTAAATGGAGAGGGAAACGGCGTGATTGGAAAACGTGCAAAGCTTGTCTGGCCTGAAGGGTCGAAGAACGAAGAGGGATAAGGAAGAGGAAGAGGAGGAGAAGGAAGAAAAGAAGGAGTTTTAGGAGGTTTTCGTCCCGAAGGAGTTCTCTCTCTCTCTCTCTCTTTTTCTCTCTTTATCTATCTATCTCTTTTTCTCTCGTTTTACCCTCTCGCGACCTCAAACCGAACGGTGGCTATGTCGGTGATGTTGGTAGATCCCTTAAAAAACGGATTTACAACCTGTTGCTGTTCGTAGCCACTTAAAGGTTCCCCTCGATATTGAAAGAATATCCGAAAAGGAGGGCGAAATCACCCTACTACCTCCCAAGAGCACACGAATCTCGAACCTCTTCCCTCTCCTCTATCTTCGATAACCAACTCCACCTCCCCCTTTCCCGCCCGGCTTTCCCCATCGTTATTTCCTTAAAATCCTTCGTCGTTTCTCGATGCCTTGTAAATATAAAAGTCCGGATATTGGAGTGGAAGAGTCAGGCGGGAAAGTTGGAAGGGGTATATACACTGATACTATGTACTATATACCGCTTTTGTCACGTTCCTTCTACACCCCATTATACACCCTTCGTTTTTTTCCTTCCTTTTCGGATTCCTTACCGATTTGTATCATTTCCAAAAAGCACTTCGAAGCCATCGTAAGTTTCTACTAATACGAATAACTTAATCATCATCCCCCTAATCTTCTCTTCAACTCAACTTTTCTATCAATCTTTTACCGATATTCAACACATGATCGTTACATATTTTTATTATCGTAATTATAAGGATAGAAGAAGGAGAAGAAGAAAAGAAAAAAAGAGAAAGAGAGAGTGAGAGAGAGAGAGAGAGAGAGAAAACAACAGGGTTCTCGTTAAGCGAATTCACAAATTTATTTGTTCATTTATGTTGAAATCCAATACGGTAGGATTGCATCGTATTGGGATAGAATGGTGTATGGTAGAAGTTACAACGTGCTCTGCGAAACAATTCCTCTAATTCGATTAAACCAAATCGACGAGTATCCATCGACGGCGGTAGAGTTCATTAAACCATCGAGAATACTAGCGGCAGCGGCGGCGGCGGCTAGGTTCGCATCTGTCCGTATAAACGTGTTTCGATGTTGGTACGTCGGGAGAAAGGATATATCGGACGATAAATCAGGAAAACAGAATGTTTCAGCGATTTCCGTTGGCCGTTCATCTTTGATACACGATGCAACTGCATTCGTCCGTGTAATTTCTCGCCTCGAGCCTGTCAATGGAGCATGGGTTGTGCCGTGCATAGATATAGAGAGAATGGGTGAGTGGGTGGGAGAGAAAGAGAGAGAGAGAGAGAGAGAGAGAGAGAGAGAGAAAGCGGAACGGAATCGGAGGAAGGACGAGCGTAACGCAGGAGTGCCAGAGCTCGATTTTGCTATTCATTAGAGCCGTCAGTGGGTAAACAAACAGTGGGTACTCGTGTGTGTGGATATGTGATTAACGTGGAAGCTCCGCGTAACCACCGACTCGATATCGCGAGGAACGGGGGAGTCACACTCTCCATTTCCCTCCCTCTCTCTCTCTCTCTCTCTCTCTTTGAATTGTATGTACCGTACACGAGCTATCGCTTCTACAACCCCTGCACTCGCTCTTCCCACGAGGACGCAACCCTCTCTCTCTCTTTCTCTCTCTCTCCTTTGCTTCCTCCGGGATTGGCAACGCGAATCAAGAGCATCGATTGACTCTAAATCCTGTATGAAATTCCCTTACTCTTTGATAGGTAGTAATGGTTTGGAACCTACGTTCGATTTGATCGAAATTATTATATAAAAATAATTTTCTCTCCCTCTCTTTCTCTTTATGAATGTTTTTTTGAGAAATACAATCGTATAATTTATGTGCGACAATATCGTAGTAAATTCCTTAAATACCAACACTAATGAGAACGAGATAGATAGATAGATAGATAGATAGATAGATAGACAGAGAAAGAGAGAGAGAGAGAGAGAGAGAGAGAGAATCTATTTTATAGAATGTATGTGTTGGTAGCAACCAGTGGCGACGCAATGACGCCAATTAATGCGCGCGAATTCCTATCATAGTTAATTTGATGCCTGCTTCAAAGGAACGAACGCACGACCCTACTCTACCTTCTCCTCTTTCCCTCTTCTCCTTTCTCCTATACTCCAACATTTCGATACAGTTGCCACTTAATTATAGCGATGCATGGTACGCCAGGACAATGGAAAGGATATATCAGGATATTCCCACGTACGGATGCCGAGGCGCTATTTTAATTCGCGCGAGTAATAGTGCTGTTGGTGATTAACATGACCAACGTACGACGGACCAATTAAACAGCCAAGAGATCTGTTTTATAAGACCTGGGATATATATACATATATACATACATATATACACATACACACACATATATATATATATATGTATATAATAAGGGCGTTTGATAAAACATTTTCCGATCTTTATTTACATTATAATTGGATTCTCAAACGGAGCTTCCTTAAATCCATCCCTCTTTCTCTTTTTTTCTTATTTTCTTTTCTTTTTTTTTTTTGGTTTTTTTTTTGAGTGTCTCTTTCTTATTTCCATCTGTGTTTTATCTAACACCTAAAGATAATACCTCAGGCGTTAACAATTCGCGTTTCAATTATCCTTGAGAATCAAGCGCTAATCCATTCATACGAGATAAAGAAATGAAAAAAAAAATTACGGGACGTTGATTCTTCATTATATATCTAGTCGGTCGGTCGGTTCTATTTTCATTGGACGAGAATATTCTCTCGCAAATTAAGGGACTATCGATTCTACTAATTAAGGTGAAAATGATTAATGATATTCGATTAAATTGATTAAATTAAATACGCTTGATAGAAAATATTAGATTCAAGTCTAATATAGAAATTTATGTTAATAAAGCGTTTGTTCAATCGTTAATCTCTAATACTTAATCCTAATTCTAATATTTCTAATCTTTTCATCTTCGCATTTTTCTTTTCCTTTGATTTTTCTTTTCCTTTGATTTTTCTTTCATTTATTTTCTCTTTCTTAGCTTTTCTTTTTTTTTTTCAAAAAGAAATCGACGTAAGTTACTTTAAAAACATAAACGGTAACGCGATATCAAAAGCGGAAACAACACACGACGGAAGTGCGATGAAGGGTCGCTTGTTCGGAGATTGAAAAGCACATTTGGGACGGTTCGTAGCCATCGTTCCCTCGGGAAGCTATCGGCTCGCGTATCGAGAGGAGGGCGAACGCTTCCGGAAAGGGGGGTTTTAAGGGGTGGTGAAAAGGGAGGAGGAGGAGGAGGAGGAGGAGAAGGAGGATGAGGATGAGGAAGGAGGTGGAGGACATGCAACAAGTAGTTCGGTTTTCAAAGCCCATTGAAATTGATGGCTTTCCCATACCATGACAAACTCCTACCGGTAGTGGCACCGTTCGTGGACGAGCTTACAATACGCCGAAGCTTTTATCGATATTGCTGCTAGAGAGAGAGAAAGAGAGAAAGTGAGAGAGAGAGAGAGAGAGAAAGAGAGTGAATGCATCGATGGAGAGAATGGGGTGTGGAGAAAACGGGATAGATATACCATCGTCTGTTTAAAGAGAAATAGAGGGAGAGGATGGTATTATTAAGAGAGGAAAGAGAGGAAACTCATGGCTTTTATTACTGCATTTTCACCTTGTCATTTCTCGCTTCGACACTCTTCGCGTGCCGTCGAACGTCACTTCATTCGTTCTCTATTTCGTTCCCTCATCATTCTCTTTCTCTCTCTATCTTTATCCGTTCATTCAGTTCTATCTCCGTCCTTCTTTTTGTACTCACTCCTTTATACGTGACCCGATGTATACGAGCTTCCTGGTCGTATTATCGCTTGATTTTACCGATGAAAAGTACCATGAGAAAGAAAAAGAGAAAGAGAGAGAGAGACAGAGAGAGAGAAAGAGAAAGAGAGAGGGAAAGAGGGAAAGAGAGTTATCGATGAATCGTCGGGAGCCGTCGGCTCGGATAAATTGAAATTCACTTTCGTTCGCGCGTATCGAAGGATGGTTAGGGAAAATACAAGAGAGAACACGTCGAAGAGGAGGAGGAGGAGAAGGAAAAAAGGAAGAGGAAGGAAGTCCCGTTGGAAAACTTGTAAAAAAAAAGGAGACAAAAGAAAGAGAAAAAAGTCTCTGCCTTTGGCCCGTTCGTTGATCGTCCCTTTTTACGCGCGTTCGACTTCCTTTTTTTTCTCTTTCTTTCTCTCTCCCTCTCTCTCACTCTCTCTCTCTTTATTCCTTTCTCCTCCTTCTTCTTCTCTCATCCTCCATATCCTTCTCATCCCGATGATAAACGATTGCGCTCGTTTTATTTCAATAATTTATAATACGCTCTCGCGCTTGAAATTTCCACGTTTAAATTGCTCGGGCTATTGCGCGTGCTATCCTCTTTCTTCTTTCTTTTTTCCGTTTTGTTTCTCTCTCTCTCTCTCTCTCTCTCTCTCTCTCTCTCTCAATCTCTTTCCTTTCTTCCCTCTTCGATTTTCATTCGTCTCATTCTTATCCTTTTTTTTTTCTTTTTTCATTCGTGAACGTGCGTATCGTTAAGAGCATTTACACGTAATGGTTTACACGATCGATAGTAGCAAGTTAACGCAATATATCCAAGTATCGCACGAGTTTCATCAAAAGTTTCGGCCTCGAATACTCGTTTGATATCTACGTAAGTACATCTACGATATTACGTTTACACATCGGGGGGCATTTCGTGTTTATCGGCAGTGGTTCGCAAATCTCTTAACCCCCCAACCCCTTTTTTTTATATCTATTCCCATTCTCGAATAACTCTAAAAAGCACTCCAACGGGTTTCTCTCAGAAGATTATATATAACATCGATATAATCATTACCAATCAACCATTGATATTTATAACGCAACGAATACATCGATGATATTACGATGATATTACGCTTAGATTGGAAAACGATAACGATTTATCGATAAAAAAATGTTTCATTAACTTGATACGATCTTCATTAATGTTTTAATAATTTCTCTTCTTCTTCTTTTTCTTTTCTTATTATTTTTTCTTCTTTCTTTCTTTCTTTTTTTTTCTTTTCTCTCTCTTTTCTTTTTGTTTTCTTTTTTTTTTTAACACACAGAGAGCAAGTTACGTTCGGTAAATGAAAATGAGCAAAGTTATAATCACGAATTTTAATTAATCGTCAATTAATCGAGGATAAAAAGAAATGTATTAATCGAAAGGAGAAGAACGCGAAACTTAAGTTCTTCGAAATGAACACGAGCTCGTAGACGAGAGGATGAGAGTTGGGAGGAAGGGGAGGTGGCAAAGGAAGAGGAAGAGGAAGAGGAAGGAAAGGGAAGGAAAGGAAGAAGAGAAGGAAGGAAGGGGGGAGAAATGCGAAGAAAGTGTGAGAAGAGTAAAAGAGCACCCCGGCGTAATACGTTTATAATGATAAGTTGTCATTACCCATAGTACAAAGTATCTTTAGACGAGAGAGAGAGAGAGAGAGAGAGAGAGAGAGAGAGAGAGAAGGAGAAGGAGAGATAGATAGAAGATGTTAAGGGGAGAGAAGAGGAGAGAAGAAAAGAGAATCCATGGAAGGAGAAACTCGAAGGAGGAGGAGACGAGAAGAGAAATGATGATCTCGGCGCTGCGGGCTAGGCAATAGCTGGCGGTCGAAGGCTCACGATTATTGATTAGTTCGGAGTCCGATCGGTGCCGGTGATCCATCAAGGATGAGGCCCAAGGTACGTTGTATAATGCCAATTCTTTTTCTTTCTTTCTCTCTTTCTCTTTCATTCTCTTTCTATCTCTTTTTCCTCTTCGCTTTCAAGTTGTACCTCCTCTCGAATATTCCTTGCACCCACCTCTTCGAAACGGAATCCGCCAAGCGCGCAACACCGTAACGCGCTTGAGGACGGGGTCTTTAAAAACGTATTACCGAACCTGCAGATCATCCTCCATCTCTATATCCAACAGATGCATTCGTCTCTTTTCAACTTCCATATAACATACATACATACATACATACATACATACATATATAGATACGAATGTATGTACATATGTTAGTTAACCCATTCGAAACTTTCGTCTTACGTCTCGACCAATCAGAACCAATAAGGTTCGAGAAGGACTGATCGTAGGTCCCGTTCTGCCCCGTTCAATTATTTTGCAATCAACGATCCAGAGGATTATACCCACGGAATCATCCTCTTCTTTATTATCCTTTACCGGCTCCCTCTCATCTTTCGACGACTTTTTCGTTTTGCACTCGGAAGCAAACAAAACGATAGCTTCCTTTCACTTTCCCGAAGGAACTGCTTCTGTCTCTTTCTTTTTCTTTCTCTCTCTCTCTCTCTTTTATTTCCTTTCTCTTTCTTTCTTCTTTTCATTCCCGCGACGCTAGGACGATAAAAATAATGTTTTCGTCCTTTACGCTTTAAGCTTACGTCCCTACGTCGAGCCGACGTATTTTCAGAGGGACAACGAGGAAGTTCGTCAGGAAGTAATTTTCCATCATCGTCTATCTCTCTCTCTCTCTCTCTCTCTCTCTCTCTTTTCAGCTTCTCTCTTACTTCTTTTTTTCTTTTTCCTTTCTTTCTTTTCTTTTCCTTCTTCTTTTTTACCTTTCTCTCTAGAAATTTTTTTTTGCTCTCGTTTCTCTCTCTTTCTCTCTCTCTCTCTCTCTCTCTATCTATCTTTGTCTATCTGCCATGCGCGGATAGAGCACCGCGAGAGACTTTTCCTCGAGATTCATCAAATTTCGTAGAGAGCTACGGGCGCCCTCGAACGCTATCAAAGTGGCATTCTTTAACTGATTGTCCCCTGGAGGTATACGCGAGGATCGCGCGCACTGTGCCCCTCTCGAACTTTTACGATAATCAACTGGAAATAACTTCGTAACTTTATTGCCGACCCTTCTCTCTCTCTCTCTCTCTCTCTCTCTCTCTCTCTCTCTCTCTCTGTCTATCTCTATCTATATATCTATCTCGCTCTCTCACTTACTGGCTCGTTCTGTGAGCCAACGGCAACCCGTGGAAAAGAGTACGTGCACTATTAAAATAAGAGAGGAAGCAAAAATATAAGAGGGAAAAGAGTGGAATAAGAGAAGGGGGAAAAAGGGAAAGGACACGTAGGAGGAGGAGATTTGAGATGCACTGTGCATGGAGAGGATTTTCTTGTTTTTTTTTCTTTTTTTCTTTTTAACTCACGCACTACTCTCGATCTCATTCGGTAGCGTCGCTGCGTTGGTTTCGACAATTTTCGAGGAGGCAAAAAAAAAAAAAAAAAAAAAAAAAAAAAAAAAAAAAAAAAAAAAAAAAAAAAAGAAAAAAAAAGGAAGAAAAAACAAAACGAAAAGGAAAAAGAGAAGAAGAGAAATGAAAAAAAGGAAGAAAGAAGAAAGAAAATTTATGGAACGAAGAAATAATGTATATCGTCTTATTACATCGACATCAGTCGACCGTTTCGAAGAGAAGGCGCTCGCAACCGATGCTATCCTAATGTCCAATCATTTGCCACGTTCTTCGCCGCTATGGTATTATAATTTCATCAAATCGGCATTAGTCGAGTCGATTTTGAAAGTCGATTCCAGCGATTAACGTTAGTTATATATCCGCACAAATGTATCCAGATAGACGGTTATATATTATGCCATTATTATCGATAAAGCCTAAAGGAGCCTTCCAAAAATATGATTATTTTTCATTTTCTTCCTTTCCCTTCCCCTCTGCCCCTTTCTTTTTTCTTTCTCCTTTTACACTCTCGAATTTATTTTTCCACAGGTCGATGCGCGTATATCGAGATCTTATTTCTTTCGTCTTCTCCCTTTTTCTTCTTCTTCTTCTTCCGGCTCGTGAAAGATGGAGTAAAAATAAAAATAAAAATGGAATTACCGAGTCGCAGAAATTGGATGCCCCGAAGGATCGGTCCAGCATGCATTCTCATTAGCCTCGTCATTAGTTTCTTCGTCGTACTAGAGGAATGAGAGAAAGAGAGAAAGAGAGAGAGAGAGAGAGAGAGAGAGAGAGAGAGAGAATGAGAGACGAAACGAAACGAAACGAGACGAGACGAGACGAGACGGTCGCTTTTGTCAGCGAAGGGACAACTCTAACCTTGACGAATATATCTTGTCTGTTTATATCGACACCGGCTCCCGTCGATAACTTTTCCATCTAAGTCTAAAGTAAAACAAGAGGATCCTTTGTAACAGAGTTAAAAAAAAAATAAATAAAAAACAAAGAAAAAGGAAGGCAAAAAAAGAAAGGAATAGGTAAAAAAAAAAGAACTACGAGTATGAATTAATTAATTATGAAATCATTGAGAAATCGTGGCCCTCCTTAATTACTTCCCGTTGTTACAATCGATAGACGATAAACGAAGAGAGCGATAGATAGGCAAAGTGAGGTAGCGGGGTGTTAAAGGTGGGTGGTAAGAAAGAGGTGGTAGGAATGGGTGGGGGAGGAGGAGGAGAAGGAGGTTGGCGTGGGGGAATCGGAGAAGGGGTTAGAAAAGCGAGGTCGACGAGCCACGACTGGAATTAATAGATTTTGTGATCGATGAAGATTATCGTTCGGTTGCTATCCTCGATGGGCTTCGAAACACACGATGAGCTTTAAAGCGTGAGTCACTCGCGTGCACGGAGCGCGGCCACGATACGTTTCTCGGGACGACGTTGATAATCAAATTCGTCGTCGGATGACGAATCGACCAATTAAAGCCCGATCGTTCGTCACGATAAGGGCGGCCTGGTCGATGAACCACCAGCCTGTATTTAAAGTACGCCACTGTGTTCGCTTTTATAAAACGGCATCGGCCATCGCGATGGCGACTCACCAACGATATCGAAGTTCCACTTTATTAACTTATATCTCAACGAGCCCTTTCTATTCCATCGAGAGAATATATATATATATATATATATATATATATATATAAACCAAGTTTATATTTTATTCTTAATTAATGATCATTGATCAAAAGAGAAAATTAAAAGTACATTAATAAATTTGTCTAATCGATAATGTCTAGTCCTCGTTTGATCGTCGAAACGAGGATGACGTAGTTGCATGAGGACCGACAAAATTTCGTTTCCTTCCTGGTCTCCATTTTTTTCCTAACTTTTCCCTTTTCTTTTTTTATTTTCTCTCTCTTTTTTTTTCTCTCTCTCTCTCCCTCTTTCTTTCTCTATCTATCTATCTATCTCTTTTTCTGCCTCCCCGATGACAATTATATTTCCATTAGCGAGTCTTCGACTCGACCCTTCGAATTTCTAATAATCGTGCCCAACTCGATCCATCGGTCCCACGGATCCTCTAATTTCTGTCCATTAAAAGGGATTCGAGTAAAACCGTTACACGTTCGCATAGAACGAGTCGCCCTTGTAGGTTGAAAATTTTACCAAAGAACGAAAAGAATAAAAGGAACATAATGAAGGACAAAATGGAAAAAAGAAAAAAGAAAAAAAAAGAAAAAGAAAAAGAAAAAGAAAAAGCAACCGATCGTTTCCATTAATAACCAATATATTTCGTAAAGAAATTTGAAGATATCGAATAACGTATGAAATATATTCAATAACGAATAGGTAAGAGAGAGAGAGAAAGAGAGAGAGAAAAAGAGAGAAAGAGAGAGAGAAAAAGAGAGAAAGAGAGAGAGAGAGAGAGAAAAAAAAACTGCGTTGGAACACACGGAATCTCTTGCTTTTAATTATCGACTGGCGATATCATCAATCAGGTTCTCTTCGTCCTTCCGTGAAATCCCGACGAGAGTAGTAGTAACCCTTCCCCCTATCTTTTTCTTTTTTTCATTTCTTTTTTCTCTTCTTCTTCTTCTTCTTCTTCTTCCTCGGCATCCTAAAAACCGCTCTCCATCGATTCCATTCGGTGAGGTCGTACACTAATTCGCCGGTCATTAAGTCCGCACGATCGTTACACTCGGCACGATAGTTCGCTCAAGTGTCCTGGACTCCTTTCCTCGCTTCGCTTTTTCTTCGAGCCGAACATATTTATTTCTCATTCGTTACGCGTCAACGAAATCGACGAAGAGCGAGGATCACGGACGCAACACCCTTGTGAATTACTGCGCCGCGATTTTTTGATTTATTGCATTAACAAAAATAAATTGTAGAGAGGGATAAGTAATACAATTTTTCTACGTCCGGTCTTTTTTTCTTCTCTCACTCTCTCTCTCTTTCTCTCTCTCTCTTTTTCTCTTTTTTCTCTTTTTTTCTCTTTTGTTTTTCTTCTTCTTTTTTTTTGTTCTTTTTTTTATGTAAAAAGTCACCTCGAAACAAATGTGCGTTATCAGGAGATACCACTACCGTTTCAAGTACATCTAATTAATCTTAATGAATCAATAAGAAAAATACAGTCTACTCTTTTTCTTCTTTTTTGTATTTTTCTTTTTTTTGTTTTTTTTTTCTTTCTTTCCTCCAAAACTAAAACTCCATTACTTCTTACAACTTTTAGTCTCCAACGAGACGATTACGAGAATTTGGATAATTAATTAATCGATTAATTTCGTCGTACGAAAAATCAATCATCACTTGGTGTGCCTTTCTCTTTAACGTTTCATGTGAAATCCTATTTGTGGTATAGCCGAGAGCTGGCGCCGCGGTTGCCGATAGCGGAGCTTCACCAAACTAAATCGTAGGAAGATTGATATTTTGCTACTCCGAAAAACTTGGAAAAACTTTATCTCGAAATTTATTTATCCAGTAAAAAATATTAACGAGAGACAGATTCTGGTTATTTTGATTTTAATCGTCTACGGTTAGTTTCGAGTTGCTATTTAAGCTATTCATCGAGTTTTTGCATATTTTAAACGATTTTACAAGAGTGCCGACGACGAACAACTACCACGGTTAATTATCTCCATGTATTTTATATATATATATATATATATATATATATATATATATATATATATAAATATTTTTCCTTAACATTTCTATCACACAAACGACGCATAAACAATAAAATATAGATAAATGGTTAGCTTGAAGAGAATGAGAGAAAAACGTGAAAGGAGGGAGGAGGAAAAGAAGGAGGTGGGGGGGTATAGAAGAAGGAGGTATAGAAGAAAACAAAAAAATGCGTTTAGAAAGTTCATGACAATTAAAAAATCATTGTATCGATTATAGTCAAAGTCAATTTAATTTGATTTGAAAAAGAGTAGAAGACGAAGAAGAGGATGAAGAAACAAAAGAAAGAAAAAAAAAATAAAAAAGAGAAAAGAAATTTCCTTGAAAAGGATATAGGTAATATAATTCGCAAATGAACGAAGAGAGAAATAATCTCTCGAGCTATTCGTGCGGACTACGGTTCTCGAGTCAGCGACGAATGGAGAATGGGACGGTAACGAAGTAGTTTCCGTCATTTATCGGTGAGAGATGAACGCGGTGAGCGGCGCGGAACGTCGCTTCGGGAGATAATGTTTTGCGGCAACAGGTGAGGCAGGTGCTCGACCTGAATGCTCAGTGCTACACGCGTCTAATAACTTGAATCTATGGATCAGGTGTCCTTCTCTCTCTCTCTCTCTCTCTCTTTCGCTGTTACGAACTTCACGACGGACAATAATTACCACTTTTGGATTTTTGCTTAAAAAAGAAAAGAAAACAAACAAGTAACACCATTAACATTAAAAATTACTGACAATCAAACGAACCGACAAGTAAGATTGAGAATTCTTTTACTTGTACATTTGTACAAGGAATCGTATGAGAATATAAATCGAATGAAACAACATATTCGACAATAGTTATGATAATTCTATTCAAAGGGAACGTATATATAAAATGTAGATACAGTTTGGAGGGGAAAAAAAAGGAAAAAAAAAAGGAAAAAATTGAATGGTGAAAAAAATGACAGTATGGGTAAGATATTACGAACGGGATTGTTAATAATAGTAGAGTTCGCACCTGGAGTAGATGAGTGTGTCCCTTGGGAGAGGCGATCTTTATGGGGATAAAAAAAAAAAGAAAAATTGGAGCCTCAAGCCGAAGTACATAATCTTTTCGGTCTCTAACGAGTCGAACGATTCGTGCCGACGGAAAAGAAGAATAAGAAAAAGGAACGGCATGGACAAGTCTCTCTCTCTCTCTCTCTCTCTCTCTCTCTCTCTTTTTCGATGTGGAAGAGGAGAGAAGTCGAACGATTATCGAGCCTTTACGACGCCGCGACGCGAGCGACCGCAAAACTTTCTTGTATTACGGACTCCTTGGACCTTGTCCCCCACCAATAATTTCTTTGGCTTCTACTAGCGCGACGAGCATCAAGCAACATCAAGCTGAATCGCATCGCATCGCATCGCATCGTATCGCATCGCATCGCATTGCATCGCATCGCATTGCATCGCCACAACGCGGTTCGAAGTAATCAAGAGCCTATAATTTAGCCTGATCGAAACGTACGGGCTAACGAACAAAAACGATCGTGGTTTTTCGTGTTAAAAATCATTATGGCATACGGAGCGCCGTCAAATGTCGGCAACCAAGAGACGCCAATATTCCTTCGTTCAGATATATATATATATATATATATCCGTCGTCCGTCCCGTTCGTCCCGTCCCGTTCAAACCGTCCGTCTCACTTCATCTTTCCCAAGTTTATTATAACGATCGGACGTTTCCACGGAAGAACAATTTATAAAGCATAAACTTTCTCGATCCTTCGAACGTAATCATTATCGTACGATAAAACCTCTAACGATTTTCAGAAGCTTACGTTGAACGAGTAGGTGGATTTTAAGATAGAAAGAATGTTAGAAAGAGACAGAAAGAAAAAGAGAAAGAGAAAGAGACGAACAACACGAATTATTCACTCGTTACGTCGTCTTAACATTGAAGGTGTAAGCGTCGGAAAGAGATGAGAGAAAGAGAGAGAGAGAGAAAGAGAGATTATCGACATCAAATTTTCCTTACGTTTTTGTACGTTCTTTTTAGATAAACCGATAAAATAGAATCAAATGCAAAATCATAAATCGATTTGATAATCTTATGGATGTATTTTCTATTAACAAAAAAAGAAAAAAAAAAAATAGAAAAAAGAAAAAAAAGAAGATAAATAAATAATAAATGAAAAAATAACATAATAGCTAATGACCATCGTCGAGTTTTCATTCTCTCTTTTTCTTTTCAATTATTTCCTCAAATCAACAAAACAAAAAAAAATATATATACATATATATATATAAAAAACAAAAAGGATCTAATTAAATGAGAAAGATTTGTTATACTTTCGTTTCGAGTATCGAACAACAAACAACGAACATTCTCGGATTTATTTGAGGGAATGAAAGGAAATTGAAAAATGGAGAATGGGCTCCTCTAGTTTAAACTTTCGTTCGATGCGAAAGTGAGACACTCCTCCTCCTCCTTAACCACCCCTCCCTCGACCTGACCCGCCCCGCCCCGCAGCCCATCCGTCCTTTCCTCTTTTCCTACGGTGTTGTTTCTGCCCTTCGAAGATTCCCACGCGATTACGATGGTTCTACGTCGGGAAGGGAAGTATTTGCATTTCGTTATATTCAATCGCGTCCGGGAAAAAGAGAGGCGAACAATGCGAATTACGATATTTGTTTGTTCGCCGTTATGGAACATGGAGAAGGGGGGAAAAGCGGGAAGGAGGGAAGAGATTCCCCGGGGCGAAGTTGCGGCTGCCATGAGATCACAGTATCGACCTTAAATTTATCCACGCAAATCTGTTGCACCGCAACGGGATGAATAATTATTTGGGGGAGGAGAGTAAGAGAGATAGAAAGAGAGAGAGAGAGAGAGAGAGAGAGAGAGAGGGGAGGAGACGTACTCGCACGGATGCTTTCCTAACATAAATATTATATCTAATGATCCCTTTCGCATCTTTGCGTTCCACTATTCTGTCAAAGCAATTACAGAACCAGTTACCTGGAATATGAAACCTTTGTATATTGACATTAAAATTTAACTTTTGATTATTCTTTATATTTAATTTATTATTACATTGAATAACAATTACGTATTGATTTAATATTAATTCGCGTTTATGTAGGATATCATAAAGGTGAAGGGTTTTCATTGATATTCGGTAAGATGCATGAGACATAGATACCTCTCTCTTTCTCTCTCTGTCTCTTCCTCTCTCTCTATTCGAGAGAGAACATCCTTCTCTCTGTTCTTCTCACACAGAGATACACACAGGGAGTTAACGATATTTATGATAGGGACGAAGTTGGTCGGTATCGGTGTAAGGTTGGTAAGACATTTAAAAACGTGATGGTAAAAAGCTGATGGTGTGATGATGATGATGGTGGTATTGGTGGTGGTGATGGTGGTGGTGGAAAACGAGTCGTCGTTTAAAAAAGACGACTCGCCCAGTAGTTGTGGTGTGTTACTCCGGTGTGTCGGGGTAAAGTTCGGTGGTTCGTATATCGGTGGTTCGCGGATTTTAATCAAGCGCCGATCTGACGTAGGACTCCTCCGATGGAATAGCCGTGATCGCGAGATGGTGCCGAGGCGCCACAGGGGTTCGACACGTACAACACAAGCTTCGTCGCGATACGACGAGGGGGTTTGCGAGGAAACGAGAGGGAGCAAAAAGGAAGAAGGAAGAGTAAAACCTGCGAGAGTATTGGTATCTTTCTCTCTGTCCCTCTCCCCCCGTCTCACCCTAACTCGCTCTCTCTCTCTCTCTCTATCTTTCTCTCACTCTTTCTCTTTCATTCTTCTTTGCCACAGTTTATACCTGTTCCTCTGATTCCAGCAGTCTCCTTTCTCTTGCATATACACCTATCCTTATTTCCATCTCACTCTCTTATTCCCTTTCTCTTTCTCTTTTCCAAGCGGAATCGCCGATTTTATGGGCCACCTTCGACGTTTAATGAAGGAACTTTACGAGGCGGGATTTTGTTTTAAAGAGTATACCGGCCTCGTCGATAATTTTCATCTCTAACGA
Source organism: Vespa velutina (assembly GCF_912470025.1). NCBI lineage: Eukaryota > Metazoa > Arthropoda > Insecta > Hymenoptera > Vespidae > Vespa > Vespa velutina. The sequence continues at coordinate 2,547,611 of NC_062207.1, forward strand.
CGAGAGGAACCCTTTTCCTTTCTTTTTCCTTTTTTGCTTTGTTCTTTTTTTTTCTTTTTTCTTTTTTCCTTTTTCTTCGCGGACACTGCGATCTTTTTGAGAGAAAGAGAGATAGATATAGATAGATAGATAGAGAGAGAGAGAGAGAGAGAGAGAGAGAGAGAGAGCGCGAGAGAGAGAGAGAAACAGAGGAGGATAGAGAAAAATAATATCCTTCGATAAAGGTCCTTCCCGGTCAAGGTCGAGAATATTAACACAATCTCCTCTCATCCATGGACGTTCGTCGTTAGCCCTTATAACTCGAATCTTTTACGATGAAAGTTCGATAGTACCTTTAATCATTTTAATCGTCTATCATATATTTAAAATTAATTCTAATAGACTAATTAAATTCTTGCAATCGATGAATTATAACTTATACAAAGAAACGAACGTTTTAACCATTTAATGTCAATCTACTGAAGAACAGGGGATATTTATTTATTACGAGATCAATCAGTGCGTATTCAATGGAAAATTGGGAATTAGCGTGGAGGCACTCCAATTAGCCGATCGGCAATTACCTTTGGATTCAATGAGAATCAAGAGAGAGAGAGAGGAAGAGAGAGAGAATTTCTTCCACATCGTTAGAGGTATACCAACACCCTTTGCCTTTCTCTTCCGATGGTATGGCGACGAGAATTTCGTCCGAGGGGAGAGGAGGATTGGTAGATGTTGGTGGTAAAGCGGGTGAGGAGGAGGAGGAGGAGGAGGGAGGTGTGGGTAGAGGGAGGTGTGGGTAGAGGGAGGCTTTGATAGTTTTCCAATTAATACTTTCGCGACGATTTAATTAAAGTTCGATTAATCAAGCGACGGGAGAGTAACGTACGACAGGTAGAGAGAGAGTGAGAGAGAGATGGAGAGAGAGAAAGAGAGAGAGAGAGAACTCGACTTCGATCGGTGTTGAGTGACGTAAGTTGCCGCGGAATGAAATTTTAATCCGTCCCGTATTAGTCATGGATTTACGTTTGTTACGAATACCAAAGCTTCTCTATAAGTTCTCTAGCTGGAACCTTTTCTGAATCAGGTTCAGATGAAGTAGGAGAAAGAGAAAGAGAAGGAGAAGGAAAAAGGAGGAGTGGGGGGAGAGAGAGAGAGAGAGAGAGAGAGAGAGAGAGAGAGAGAGAGAGATAAAAGGCGAAATGAAAAGGGATATATCCCACCCGCTGACGCCACCCGGAGTATCGAACGGACAAACAAATTGTCTTGTTTTAAAGGCAGCAAGAACAAAAACCGAACAACCTGCACACGAGGGCAGCAGCAGCAACAGCAGCAGCATCAGCATCGGCTATATTGGTTCGATGATATTTGCCGGTGCCATGGAAGTTGTTAATTCTGTTCATGGTGCTCTGCTGCTGCCGCTGCTTTTGCTTTTGCTTTTACTTTTACTTTTGCCGTTGCTATTGCTTATTGCTGTTTGCTGCCGTAGCTGCAGTTGCTGATATTTAATACAAGATTCTCCCGCTGCATATTCATCGTATCGCCGTGGAATCCGCAGGGGCGAGGTGAATCGTGTTTCTTGGCTAACTTACACGGTGTCCGTGCTCGTAAATATATTCTTGCATCGATATTTTAGCGCCGAAGCAATACCGGAGGAACGAACAAGGTTATTCACCAATTGGAAGAGTTCGCTACCGATAGATAACCAATAGGATTTGTTTTTATTTTTAAACCAGTTATTTTTATTCCAATTAAATTACACACACACACACACACAAATATATATATATATATATATATATATATATATATATATATATTTATATTAGAAGAATATAGAAAATTCAGTGTATATAAGGTCTCGTTTGAAAGTGATAGACAGAGATCTGCGTTTAAAACATATCGTAGATACGTCCTCGCGATGTCTGGCTTGTCGGAACCGGTCGAACTTGAAGCAGGCACGGCCCCTATTTAGCAGCTGTCCACGAGTAAGTGCCCTCTTAACTTTGTGCACGATAATACTAGGGATGTGGCGGGCAAGAGAGAAGGATAAGAGGTAGTAAGAGAAGGAATAAGGAGTAGGAGTAGGGAGAAGAAGGGGGCACCATCGTTTCATACCTCTTTCAAAGGTGAATTCCGTCCCACCTTTTCTTAACGGAGAAAGATGGAAAGTGAGGGAGAACGCGCGAGGGCGAGACAAAATGAGTGAGAGAGCGCTGGTGTGTTAGGTCGGACGTAGGTGAACCGGAGGTGGTGATAACCCGACTCGATCCATCACTGCCCTGGACGCTGCTCGAAAGGGGTCGAAGAGGTAGTCGAAGGTGGTTTAAGGAGCTTTAAAGGTGCTTCCAGCCGTTATTTTAAGTACGTATACCATGTATATACTACACCCTTCAAGTACGAGGAGTGTGCGTGAATTCTCTCCTTCCCCCTCTTTCTCTTTCTTGCTCTCTCTTTCTCTTTCACTCTCTCTCTTTCTCTTTCACTCTCTCTCTCTCTCTTACGTCTCTCACCTTGGTACCGGTATAGCCGCTTGCTTTCGCGAGATATATCGCGGCAATCGATACTCGTGGCGCACGGCCTCGACCCCAACTCGAAACCAATTTACGATCGACGACAATAGTGTTTATAGCACGACATAATGTCCCTTAAGCTTCGCGTAGATCGCTCGTTTCACCTTTCTCGAAATCGATGTAGAATGGATGGTAGATTTGTGCATGAGAGAAAGAGAGAGAGAGAGAGAGAGAGAGAGAGAGAGAGAGAGGGGGGGAATTAAGATATATTGCATTTGTAAAAGTGAAAAGATTTGAAAAAAAAGAAATCAGTAGCTGATTGATAATTAAAGAAATTGAAGTAATGTCGTAAAAGGAGAAAAATTCTGTAATAATTAATAATATAATTTTCTAAGATCTAAAGTACATACGTTATTACATTAGTTCATGGCAAAAGGATATGGATTTTTTTTAAAGTTAAAATCAATATCGGGTTTCACGTTAAACTCATAAGATCCACAGAAATTAATTTTCTCTTTCGTTCTTTTTTTTCTCTTTCTTTCCTCCTTCCACTCTTTAATTCCAAATGATCATTCATTATTTTGCTTCTATAAACACTACAATTATTGTTGTTGAAAATTAAATGAGAACGTAAACGTCAATGAATATTCAATGGAAACTATTTAATGCAAGTTGTATTTGTTTGTTTTGTTTGCTACGCTATGCGTAAAAATAGAAGCGAAGAGCGAAATCCATTAGATATTCATAAAATCGTCCAACGGGCACAAAATCGTGTACAAGTTTATTGGCAAGTGTAAGAAAGGTCCGCCGCGTGACTCATTCGTGCATCGATCTTACAGCTAAAGGAAAAACGAGGCAAGAAAAGGCGAAGAAGCACGGGGTATGGCAAATGATACGCGAAGCCGCTTGAGTTACAACCAAGAGACGGTTGTAAAATGTCTCGATGGTACGGTGTAAAGTTGTAGGGAAGAAGTCGAATGAGAAAAAGAAAAAGAAAGACAGAGAGAAAAAAAATGAGAGAAAGAGAATCCAACCCTCGATTGAAGTAATATCGCAAGACCACGCGAGTTTTAATATCGAAGGGTGTTTTCTCACCTTCGGCATAATATTACTCGTTGGATTTAAAATTTAAAGGTCATCAGTTGAAAGAGTGGGAGGACCACCTATATCCTATATGCTAATGGTGTAATATTCTACAACAGTCCCGTGTCGATAATTCAGACGGTATCCCCCATAAGGAGGGAACGATGATCTTTTTTGCCATACGTTCTCCTCTACTTGATATATTTTCTCTAGAATATCTCGTGTATAATTTTTCATTATTAATTTAAATTCGCAATAAATCAGAATTTATACGAGGATCAAGTAGAGTAAGACGAGAACTCGCGATAAATGGTTTATAGAGGAGAGGGATCATTAAGGAGACGTGGGTGGATACGACCTATAAGAAAAATCGACATTGTTGGTGCCTTTAGTCTCTCACCACTGGTCAACCCTTATATTTTTCCTTTCTTCTGTTCTCCCTCTTCATCCTCGAGCCCCGCCCTCTTCACTCTAGATCGCGTGCCATGCAACTTGCTAATCTCGAATGAAGTTTATGCCCCGCAATCGTATATACCACGACATCTTACACACCTATTAATAGCGGATTCGAGCAACTCGTACAAACACAGTGTGAAAGAAACAAAAAAAAGAAAGAAAGAAAAAGCACAGAGAAAAAGAGAGAGAGAGAGAGGCAGAGAGAAGGAAAAAAAAGAAAGAAAGAAAGAAATAAAGAAAAAGAGAGGGCCTATAAAAGCAAATCGAGATATTCACGAAGGAAAGAGGGAAAAACATATGTATAGTACACGAGTACGACCGTGAAAGAAGAATACGCGTAAATAAATCGTCGGGCTTTGAGTAACGCGATTCAAATTGACCATCAACGCGTATTTCAGTGTCATTTCGTCTGGCATGCGTGTTCTCTTGATTTCTATTCTCTTTCGCAGATCTTCAATCTCTTTTTTTTCTTAGGCGTGTATATTTTAGAGACGAAAAAAAATTTATATCATCGGGACGCAATTGTAATTCGTAATAAAGTCGTTCGATATCCTTCTCTCTTCTTCATCATCATTTTGACGTTTCCACACTGCCACGCCCTTCCTCCCTCCCAACCGTTGCTACCACGTCGATATCATTGCCATTCAACACCACTACAACCCTCTTTCTTCGGACGAAGAATAGTTTGCAGAATCCATTAACCTTGAACAAAAATATCGTAGAGCATAAACGAAACGGTTAGATACTTTCGCGGGCTAATAAATTTGTCACCATATAGAAGACGAACGGGTGGGATCGTTAAAGAGGGGAGATAGGAAAAGAAAGAACTAGAGAGATTGATAGAGATAAAGAAAGAGAAGAACGAAAAGAAGGAAGGGAAGGAGGTTGGTCGGTAGATAGGTAGGTAGATAGTTTATTTTGTTCTATGGCATTACGGTTAGCGTTATATGGTATCCAACGATTGATTTACATCGAGCGAGCAAGGGGAATCTATTTATGGCACTTATTTGTATGCCGAGAGAAGGATAATTAAAAATCTGCCTGCATTCGGTTCAAGAGCCCCGTCTTATAATTGATAAAAAGGACGGGTATAACGAGAGAATAAGAGGGAAAGGTTATCCAAGATGCGAGCCAATTAGACGAGTGAACTAAGGAAAAACGATTGGAAAGCTTGCTGGACTCGGTAGTTTCTTTTCATTGGAAAAAAATAGAATATCGTTTCCAACGGAGATCCATCTCATCCCCTTTTTTTGTACGCCAGCGTGTTCTTTCCTCTCTCTCTCTCTCTCTCCCTCTGTATTTTTCTTTTTTTTTTTTACCGTAGAATCTCTCGCACGCAGGGAAACATGATTTTGATTTCGTCCGAAAGAGAAACGTCAAAGTTTCAAAGTAACATTGTAAAGGGTGGTCGTGGGTAGAGTCAACAATAGTACAAAACGAATACGACGAATAACGTCAAGTGGAATTTGTTCTTTTCCTTTTCTCTTTCCTCCTTCCCTTTTTCCCTACATTTTCTTTTCTATATCTTTCTTTCTTTCTTTCCTTCTTTTCCCCTTCTCATTCTCTCTCTCTCTCTCTCTCTCTCTCTTTCTTTCTCAGTCTTTCTCTTTTTTTTCTTCCTTTTCATACAGAAACTGACAAAGGAGAAAAGACGTCATATGCACGATTCTGAATGGAGAAAGACGTGGAACGGAAAGAGGAGAGGCAGAAGATCTTTGACTCGCGTCCCCTCCCTGAATAACCATGAAGAGAAAGAGAGAGAGAGAGACTGCATGTAAGCGAAAGAGAAAGATAGAGAGATGTAGTGATAGATAGAAAGAGAGTAAGAGAGAAAGAAAGAGAGAGAGAGAGAGAGAAAAAGACAGACAGAGGTGAGCGCCCAGAAGGGAAGGAAATTAGAATTGAATAGTTGATGAATTTTAGGAGCGGCAGCCTTCTAAAATTCATCAACTATTCAATTCTAACCCGCCCTATCCATACAGTCTGTACACGGGCAATACATGGTCGCATGCCCTTGAAGCCACGAAGTCGCCTTAGAATTTAAATAATCGATCCCTATTCGTGGTTACGCTTTTCGAGTTCTATCAACGTTTCACATGAAACATTCGATGAACATTTCTTACTTATCCTCTTTATTATTTTATAGAAATCCTTTTGTATAAGAAATTTATACGTATTACATGATCACCAAAGTGAATTTAATTCACGATTGTGTTTGAACACACACAAAGAAAGAGAGAGAGAGATAGATAGATAGATAGATAGAGAGAGAGAGAGAGAGAGAGAGAGAGAGAGAGAGAGAGATAAAAAGAGATTATAGACAAATTCTCTTGGAGAAACCGTAAAGGAATCGTTTATTACAGATGCGTATCATGTCAAGTCAATACTTTGGTCACAGGTACGTCCGCATTTGCGAAAGCGAGCCATAACTAATTAGGGAAGCCGGTGTGGATTCAGCTAAGGTAAATATTACATTCCCCCCCACCAACAAGATCCTCCTATTACCCTCTTTAATGTCCCATACGATGCTCGACGACATATGCATGCACGAATGCACTTTAAGCAAACCCTCTCAATTTTCCTATCGTACACTACTTTTCAAACTTTCTTTTTTTCTTGCTCTTTTGCACTCTATCTATGTATCTATCCATTTATCTATCTGTCAGTCTCTGCTTCGATCTCGATCCCTTGACTGATATGCTAAAGAGTTCATACTGAAACATTTATATTTTCGACTAAATCGCGTTGTTTATTTTTTATTTTTTTTAAGAGAGTGAGAAAGAGAGAGAAAGAGAGAGAAAGATGGACCGTTTCGTGGTAACGAGTCAGCGGACGATGTGGTGATATTCACTGGGGTGCGACAAGTTTTCCAACGCAACGATTTTGAGAAAGAAAGAGAGAGAGAAAGAGAGGGAGAGAAGAGGGTCGATGTTCTCTCTCTCTCTCTCTCTCTCTCTCTCTCTCCAAGAGGAACGAAAGAGGGAGAATGAGGAGACGATGGAAGGCTACGAATCGAAAGGAGACGGAAATATAGAGAAAGAGGGAAGAAGACAGAGACACAGTGTATGTGAGAGAGAAAGAGAGAGAGAGAAAGAGAGAGAAAGAACGGAGGAGAACAGCGGAGGCATTATCCTTTAATCAAATACATTACGCAGAATTTATCGCGGCCCGTGAATTAATTAAACGCCGAAGGATAAATTCTCGCCACCTCTAAAGCCCGAGTGCCTGCATGAAATTTAACATTCGATAAAATAAATCGCCGGCACTCCCGTATCGTTCGTATTTCCATTCCTCGAACCCTCTCGCTTATACACATATATATATATATATATATATATATATATATACAAATGTGTGTATGTGTATATATACACGCATATACACACGCAGACAGATCTCTACGTATATACTGTATAATCTACACATAGTTATATATGAAACCACGAGGAAGTTCAACCCCTCTCGTCCGATCACTTACTCGGTACGACTCGTACTTTCTACGTATATACATATACATATATACGCATATATATATATATATATATATATATGTAGTGTACCTCTGCTCTCTGTCCTTTATTGCGAGAGCGACGTAAATCATTACGTTTACTCCCGCGGAAGAATCCATTAAGCTTACGAACAAATCGAATTCAATTCCGTAGGAAAAGCGGGCCCTCTCTCTCTCTCTCTCTCTATCTGAAAGCACGACCAAGGGTTCTCTCGAAACGAACCTCCCTTTCCTCTTACCTACCTCCTCACTTTCCATCGTCATAACCCATACTTCCACCATATTCCACTGTTTTCTTTTGCTTATATTTTAATTTTAGTTACATACGTATATATACGTCCTTTCTACAAAAATATATTTCATCGATGATAATCTCTCATTGGGCATAGTTACAGCATTCTTAACTAAATTCTATTTCCTATCTCTCTCGCATTCTCTCTCTCTCTTTCTCTCTCTCTCTCTCTTTTCCCGTTTCGTTCTTATATATTTTAATTGCGATAGTTTTACAACTTACGTTGGTTATATATCTACCTACGTCATAAAAAGGAAGACCGAATGGCCGATGTTAGCGCGAAGAAAACGTAATGCAAGTGCGAATTTTAGCGTGCGGTAAAAGAAGAGACCGGTCGGACACGAAGGAATGAATATTTAAATCGGTCGCGAAAAAATATACGAGCAATCGAGGTTCGGTCTTATGGTGCGGCCGCACGTGAACTAATGCAGTATTTCTGCGGAAGAGTTCTGCGACGGGACACGTTCTGTGAGAGGAGAGGAAGGGAGAGGGAGGGAGGAAGGAGAGAGGGTAAGTGGACGGGGGTTGACTCCATTGTCAGTCGGGAAAAGACTTTTGCGTGTGACCGGACCGTTTTGTCGGTCAAGTTTACAATTGCACGCCAGCGTAAAAAAGAAGTTGCAGTTTGTTAAAGGAGAGAGCAATAAGAAGGGGATGGAACGAGGTATGGAAGGGTATGGCAGCGTGGCACGTGATTATCAACGCCTTGGATCGACGATGGCGAAAAACGAGTACGAGGTATTTAAATTCTACAGTGGAAAAGTGGGGGAGGGAGGAGAAGGATGGGGAGGGGGTTAAAAGTAAGCGTAATGAATAGAAATTTATATCCATTAAATTTAACCCTTGATTTAACCAGGAGGACGTTAATAATACACTTTCATTATGATAATATAATGCAATGTAATGTATAATACATTCATTACTTAGATATTGTCAAAATTGGAAATAAAAAAGACACTCACTTTTTTATGTTACTTCGTATATTTCTTTTCTATACTTTTCTTTTCGTGGATCGAAACGAAAAAAAAAAGAAATAGGAACAAAGAAAACAAAGAAAGAAAAAAAGAAAATGTCGATCGGTAGTGATACGATCGCGCACATGTATTGTAGGTTGAAAAGTTAGAAACGTTCAAGTGGCTGTCTTACGCAATTTTACGAGCGTTAAAACGTTTCTAAGGTCAAATTATCAGCATGGGGGCTCGCGTGCCGTCCTACTCGACAAAACAATCAGCATCGCGTGGTTCCCGAGTCGATGAGAAAAGGCGATGGCAAAGGTTGAGGCAAAGGGAGAAGCAAAGGTGGTAGAGAGGCCTTTCTCGTTTGTCTCGCTGGGTAAAAGGTAAAAGAAATAGAAGAAATAAGGGGGGCTAGAAAAGAAAAAGAAAGGAAAGAAAAGAAGAAAGAAGAAAATAGAGAGAGAAAGAGAAAGGGGGGAGAGAAAAAACTTTGATAGAATAAGAATAAAATAGAAGGAAAATAGAAGGAAGGGTGGAACAAAAAAAAAGAAAAAAAAAGAAATGAAAAGAAAAAGAGAAGGAGAGAAGTGATAAGGAGAAAAGAGGAGAAGAGGAAGGAGAGGAGGAAGTAAGGTTTGTCGGTAAAAGAGGGTGGTTTAGAGTCGCTGCTGCGAGGGGGGTTGCACGGAAGCAACATCGGCCTCTCTACATCCATCATTGTTCCTCGGCCGAAGACTGATAGGGCGCCATTATCTTCGAACTCATTACGATCCCCTATTGATAAAGGTACGATTACGCCGCGGGGTTAATTCGCCCTGGTCTCTCGACCTCCAATTCGGAAATTGGAATTTCTGGCTCTGCCAAGGAGACGTCAGGAGGCTTGAAGGATCCACCTTTCTCTCTCTCTCTCTCTCTCTCTCTCTCTCTTTCTCTCTCTTTCAATCTCTCCTTCTTCCTTTACTAGAAGGTTCATCGTCGAACGAGTTGGTTTGCCTGCTTCGTGATTCCTCTTTCGATCCTTTCCTTACTTCTCTTATTTCAATCGTCTTCCTTTTTTTTCCTTCTTTCCTCGTACTTTTTCTTTCTCGGCCTTTCTTTTTTCTTCTTCTTCTTCTTCTTCTTCTTTTAACAGCTCCTCTTCATAGTCTCAATGTGCTCTATCTTCTTCTTTTTTTCGATGGCAGAATTGCTCCTTTTCAAACGGAATCGAGTTTCGGCTCGCGATGCGCGTTCGCACGCCCGGGCACCTCTATTAAACTTTACGACACGAGTTCGAGTAGGTTTCGATGTTTTGCGAGATAGCGCCCGAGCTTTATGACGTTGGTAGTCCTGATGTTCCAAAGGAATAATGAAATCATCTTTTCGGAACGCGCGACATTCCTACGGAATTGGGCTTCCGACGAATAGGGTCCCATTCTGACGAGAGGGAAGGGGGCTTAGCTGGAGTTGAGTAGGATATGGAAGGACGGGACAGGGACAGAAGGAAAGGGATTAAAGGAGAGAAAGAGAAGGATCGAATGGAGCTCCTTTTCGATTATGAAAGTCACGATTCCGGTCTGTCTCGTCGACAAGGACGACTCCTGTCCATACTTCTGTATGTGTGGCCAGTTTAGACGAGAAAAGAAGTTTGCTTGCTGACGATGATGGGACCGTAAAGAATCGTCACAGATAGAGAGTGAGAGAGAGAGAACGAAAAAGTTACATTACAATTTATTGTCCGCCATAGAAGATATTTTTCTCAATGTGAAAGCACCGATCGAGTGTAACTTTAGATCCTTAAACGTTAACAGTGGGTTCTGCTTATGGCGAAGAAGAATTTGAAGACAAAGTTTTTTTTTTTCGGAGCCGGCGGTCCTCGTTGCTTCTATACAAATTTATTTAACGTAGGAGGAAGTTAGGAAAGGATCTTTCTTTGATCATATCTAAAATCGTTACTCCTTCGAAATATTTCGGGTCTTCATTAGAGAAACGATCAACTCGATATTTTCGTTAACCAAAGAAAAACTCTTCGTTTATATTAATGTAACTTCACATGGCTTTCGTGAAATCGGATAGAACGATCGCGTAACAGGAAATTACGAGCAACCGGCCTCCGCCCTCCGATCGTTTCTAGACTCACGCGAACCCTTCGACGACGCGAAAATGTATCCCCTCGCCCAGGAATGGTCTAGACAGTTTTCGGACTACAAGTCGATTGAATTTACTCTCTTCCTTGCGGTTTTGTTTCGATTTCCAGATCTGATTTTCTCTCGACGGTAAACCGTAACAACGTCTTTTAACATTCGAATGTTCTTGACATCGAAAATTAAAGCCGTAATTTTAAAGGCAATAGCTTTATCACGAAAAATATATATACATATCTTTTATTGATATTTATATTATCGGATAATATCGGACTTTTGCAATTTTACAATGCAGGAAAATATTACTGCAGGTATCGACGCTTCCTTTCCTCCTACTATATCGTGTCAATGTTAAATATAGCTTTCACATGGTAATATAAAACATTAATATCCGCATTGCGGATGCACGAAAGGAGATAAGCCCGGTTGCAACAAAATAACTATCAGCTGTCAAGCTGATAGTTTCTATCGAGAGAAAAAAATAAAGAAAAAATAGAAAGAGATTATAACTCCAATGTGAGACTATTTCTGAATAAAATTCTCGATCCCGAGAAATTCTCTGACACTCCGGCCAATAAAACTTTTAGGTAGCGTGGAGCTCTTTAGCTCGCGGGATAAGTATAAAGAAGAAAGAAAGGAAAAAAAAATCAAAGAAAGAAAGCAAGGAGTGAAAGAAGAATGCGAAGACGAAGGAGTCGCGATATATGTAGACACGAAGTCTCGGGTCCGGTTATACGTATAACGTTTCGGTCCTATGGGGTCCTCTGGTAATCCCCCCGCAATGACTTTACTCCCGCGATAAAATCTCAATTTATAAGTGTCCCACGGCCGCAATATCGAAGACCGAAGGCTAGATAGAGGCCATTCTTAGCCGGGTGCCTAGGTATATGGTATCAGGGACGGTGGTAGGTATTACTCGTAAGCACGCGACTACTTAGCATGCAAATGCATGAAAGCAATAAACTACTCAATACACTGCAGGGAATTTACCACGATCGATTTAGCCTATGCCGGCTTTCCCTTTACTCCGGCAATACGCTCGGCAAACGCCGCCGCGAAGTATCAGCAGCCCTTATGTGTATTCCCAATTTAAATGGGTGCGCGTGTTCTCGAGCAAGCCACCAATACCATACCACTGTTTTGATTCACCCTCTCTCACCCTTCCGCCCTATCGTTCCGTTTCTTAGCCCAACTAGTATACACGACCTATCTACGTCGCGTATGTACCCTACCCACGCGCCCAACAATCTATACGCTGATGCAAAATCGTTGTTGTTGTCGGTAGTGGTGATGTTGGTGTTAGTTGTTGTATAGTAGAATATGTTCCACGCGATAAACGTAAATCGTCGACTGGTTGCCCTCTCGCATGGCCGACCTTTTCTTCGTAGGTTGCCCCCGTGACGTTCGAGACGCCTTTTCCGAACGGCTACACCTCGCGAGTATACGATGCAATCGAGAGAGTCCTCGGTTACGGATATCGATCGAGTCAAGGACGGACCGAACTCTTTCTCTCTCTCTCTTTCCTTAGAGGCACTTTAATGTTCTCAAACTTTCCCATATTTCTTATAATCTTTCGTTATATTTTTCTTCTTCCTGTCACGACTATGTGTTACAGCAATCATGATGGTAAAGATTAGATGACGAAGTACGATATTTTCTTCTTTCTCGAACGTTCGTATTAACCTATTTGCATAACAATTAGTAACTAGTGTTACTCATCTGAGATGTTCAATTGACAATTGTTCAGTACAACCAAGCCCATTAACATGCAACGACAGTTTTTGTGTATTCGATTATTATTGATTCAACTTAGAAATTAAGTCTAACGATTTATCAATAGATACACATTCGTACGATAAATAAACTGACATACCTTATAGATTTTTTAATTAATATGGTACTCATTAAAACGACCCATACATTCCAAAAATAAAATTTGAAAACAGTATCTATTTTAAGACACAACGTAAGGAAAAATAGCATGGATGCCTTGATATTTCAAGAAATCATAAACTACGTGCCCCTTTTTGTATTATTTCAAAATTTCTTGGTAATAAATTATTCAGCCAGTTTACGCTTGCAAATGAGAATAGCTCGATCCTTCGTATTTCTTGAAGAGGATGTAACTATTAAATAGTATTATATCTACAAAATAACATAATATTTTCCGAATACTTTATTACATCTGTAGGAACGGTTAAATTTACTTGATATGTGGTAATCCACATAAATAGCATACCAATTTTTATTGTAATCTGTATTAACATTAGAGTAATAAGGAGGTGGATAGGGATCTAGAGAGTGAGTGCTTATAATTAAGTAGGAGGCCTGCCAAACATTTAAGAAGCATAAATAACAAAAAAGAGAGAACTATTTAGACAAAGGAATCTACTTTTGAAATCGGAAGAGAGTGGCGGGGCTTAGTAGAAAAAGATCGTGACCAACCGAATAGGAGGAGGGGCTAACTGATGCGGGAGGGATGGGTTATCTGCGATTCGGCTAACTGCACAGGTGGGAGGACTAACTGCGCGGGGGATAACTGCACTGCGGGCGGGACTAACTGCTGCGGGAGCAGGGTAATCTGCACAGCGGCTAACTGCACAGGTGGGAGGATTAACTGCGCAGGGCCAGTCTGAGCAGACTTCCTGCGCAGGGCCTGTCTGAGCAGGGAATTTCTGCGCAGGGCCTGTTTGAGCAGGGACTTCATGCGCAGGGGCTAACTGCGCAGCAGGCGGGGCCAAATATGCGGGGCTGGCCGTTAGGGGGCGTGGATAACCGATTGGGGGCGAGGCTAACCGTTTGCGGCGGGGCTAACTGCTGCGGGACAAGGGCTATGTGCGCAGGGTCTAACTACACAAGTGTGAGGAATAATTACGCAGGACCTGTCTGCGCAAGGACTGCCTGCGCAACGGGCGGGACCAAATACGCGGGGCTGACAGTTTGGGGGCAATGATAACCGATTGCAGGTGGGGCTTCTGATAGAGAAGGTTTATTTGCGCAGGAGCTAGCTGCACAGTTGGGAGAACTAACTGAGCAGGGCCTGTCTGTGCAGGAACTACCTGCGCAGAGGCTAACTGCACAGCGGACGTGGCAAAATACGCGAGGATGACCATTTGGAGGCGGGGATAACCGATTGGGGGCGGGGCAAACCGTTGGGGGTTCGACTAACTGCTGCGGGAGAAGGGCTAACTGCGCAGCGTCTAACTGCACAGGTGTGTGGACTAACAACGCAGGACCTGTCTACGCAGGGATTACCTGCGCAGAGGCTAACTGCGGAGCGGGCGGGACCAAAAACGCGGGGTTGACCGTTTGGGGGCGTGGATAACCGATTGAGGGTGGGACTAACTTCGGATGGAGAAGGTTTATCAGCGCAGGGACTAGCTGCACAGGTGAGAGGACTAACTGAGCAGGTCCTGTCTGCGCAGGAACTAACTGAGCAGGGCCTGTCTGCGCAGGGACTACCTGCGCAGGGGCTAACTGCGCAGCGTGCGTGGCCAAATACGCGAGGCGGACCATTTGGAGGCAGGGATAACCGATAGGGGGCGGAGAAAACCGATTGGGGCTTGTCTAACTGCTGCGGGATAAGGGCTATCTGCGCAGCGTCTAACTGCACAGATGTGTGAACTAAATACGCAGGACCTGTCTACGCAGGGATTACCTGCGCAGGGGCTAACTGCGCAGCGGGCAGGACCAAATACGTGGGGTTGACCGTTTGGGGGCGTGGATAACCGATTGAGGGTGGGACTAACTGTTGATGGAGAAGGTTTACCTGCTCAGCGGCTAGCTGCACAGTTCGGAGGACTAACTGAGCAGGGCCTATCTGCGCAGGGACTACCTGCACAGGGGCTAACTGCTCAGCGGGCGGGACCAAATACGCGGGGCTGACCGGTTGGGGGCGTGAATAACCGATTGGGGACGGGACAAGCCGTTTGGGGGCGGGGCAAACCGTTTGGGGCTCGGTTAACTGCTGCGGGAGAAGGGCTATCTGCGCAGCGTCTAACTGTACAGATTTGTGGATCAACTACGCAGGACCTGTCTACGCAGGGATTACCTGCGCAGGGGCTAACTGCGCAGCGGGCGGGACCAAATACGCGGGGTTGACCGTTTGGGACGTGGGTAACCGATTGAGGGTGCGACTAACTTTTGATGGAGAAGGTTTACCTGCGCAGCGGCTAGCTGCACAGTTCGGAGGACTAACTGAGCAGGGCCTATCTGCGCAGGGACTACCTGCACAGGGGCTAACTGCTCAGCAGGCGGGACCAAATACGCGGGGCTGACCGGTTGGGGGCGTGGATAACCGATTGGGGGCGGGACAAGCCGTTTGGGGGCGGGGCAAACCGTTTCGGGATTGGCTAACTGCTGCGGGAGAAGGGCTATCTGCGCAGCGTCTAACTGCACAGATGTGTGGACTAACTACGCAGGACCTGTCTACGCAGGGATTACCTGCGCAGGGGCTAACTGCGCAGCGGGCGGGACCAAATACGCGGGGTTGACCGTTTGGGACGTGGGTAACCGATTGAGGGTGCGACTAACTTTTGATGGAGAAGGTTTACCTGCGCAGCGGCTAGCTGCACAGTTCGGAGGACTAACTGAGCAGGGCCTATCTGCGCAGGGACTACCTGCACAGGGGCTAACTGCTCAGCAGGCGGGACCAAATACGCGGGGCTGACCGGTTGGGGGCGTGGATAACCGATTGGGGGCGGGACAAGCCGTTTGGGGGCGGGGCAAACCGTTTCGGGATTGGCTAACTGCTGCGGGAGAAGGGCTATCTGCGCAGCGTCTAACTGCACAGATGTGTGGACTAACTACGCAGGACCTGTCTACGCAGGGATTACCTGCGCAGGGGCGAACTGCGCAGCGGGCGGGTCCAAATTCGCGGGGTTGACCGTTTGGGGACGAGGATAACCGATTGAGAGTGGGACTAACTTCTGATGAAGCAGGTTTATCTACGCTAGGGCTACCTGCACAGTTCGAATGACTAACTGAGCAGGGCCAGTCTGCGCAGGGACTAACTGAGCAGGGCATGTCTGCGCAGGAACTACCTGCGCAGGGGCTAACTGCACAGCGGGCGTGGCCAAATACGCGAGGCGGACCGTTTGGAGGCGGGGATAACCGATTGGGGCGGGGCACACCGTTTGGGACGCGACTAACTGCTGAGGGAGAAGGGCTATCTGCGCAGCGTCTAACTGCACAGGTATGTGGACTAACTACGCAGGACCTGTCTACGCAGGGATTACCTGCGCAGGAGTTAACTGCGCAGCGGGCGGGTCCAAATTCGCGAGGTTGACCGTTTGGGGGAGTGGATAATCGATTGAGGGTGGGGCTAATTTCTGATGGAGAAGGTTTATCTGCGCAGCGGCTAGTTGCACAGTTCGAAGGACTAACTGAGCAGGGTCTATCTGCGCAGGGACTACCTGCACAGTGGCTAACTGCTCAGCGGGCGGGACCAAATACGCGGGGCTGACAATTTGGGGCGGCGCTAATCATTTCAGGGGGGGGGGCTAATCGATTGGGGACGGGGCTAACTGCTGCGGGAGAAGGGCTATCTGCCCAGCGGCTAACTGCTCAGGTAGGAGGACTAACAACGCAGCGCCTGTCTGCGCAGGGACTACCTGCGTAGAGGCTAACTGCACTGCAGGCGGGGCTAACTGCTGCGGGAGAAGTTTTACCTGTGCAGTGGCTAACTGCACAAGTGGGAGGACTAACAACACAGCGCCTGTCTGCGCAGGAACAACCTGCGCAGGAGCTAACTGCACTGCGAGTGGAGCTGACTACAGGGGGGGGGGGGGGGGGGGGAAGGCAACTTGAGCAGCGGTGTTGTCAACCGCTACAGGGACGTGGCTAAATCAAGGAAATGGGCTAAGTATCCAAGGGGCGTGCTAAATTGCTGATGGAGGCGTGGTTAACTATCCAAGCGGCATGGCTAACTATCTAGAGGGCGCGACCAACTATCTAGAAGACGTTGCTAAACATCCAGTGGGCGTGGATAACTATCCAGAGTGTTGGGCAAAACTCCCAGGAGGCGTGGCTAACTATGTAGGGGGCGTGGCTAACTATCCACGGGGCGTGGCTAACTATCCACGGGGCGTGGCTAACTATCCAGGGGGCGTGGCCAACTATCCAGGGGGCGTGGCCAACTATCCAGGGGGCGTGGCCAACTATCCAGGGGGCGTGGCCAACTATCCATGGGGCGTGGCTAACTATGTAAGTGGGCGTGGCTAACTATGTAGGGGGCGTGGCTAACTATGTAGGGGGCGTGGCTAACTATGTAGGGGGCGTGGCTAACTATGTAGGGGGCGTGGCTAACTATGTAGGTGGGCGTGGCTAACTATGTAGGGGGCGTGGCTAACTATGTAGGGGGCGTGGCTAACTATGTAGGGGGCGTGGCTAACTATGTAGGGGGCGTGGCTAACTATGTAGGTGGGCGTGGCTAACTATGTAGGTGGGCGTGGCTAACTATGTAGGTGGGCGTGGCTAACTATGTAGGGGGCGTGGCTAACTATGTAGGGGGCGTGTCTAACTATGTAGGGGGCGTGGTTAACTATGTAGGGGGCGTGGCTAACTATGTAGGTGGGCGTGGCTAACTATGTAGGGGGCGTGGCTAACTATGTAGGGGGCGTGGCTAACTATGTAGGTGGGCGTGGCTAACTATGTAGGGGGCGTGGCTAACTATGTAGGTGGGCGTGGCTAACTATGTAGGGGGCGTGGCTGACAGACACTTGGCGGGGCTAGCTAACTGATGCGTGGAGGAAAAGATATCTGCGCAGTGGGATGGGCTATCTGTGCATTGTTTAGCTGCGCATGTAGGTGTAGTAAATGCGCAGCGGTCGAAGCAGAATGAGCAGGGCAATGGCTAAATCGGAAATGAGCATGGCAAAACGAATACTGGATGGGGCTAACTAGAGAAATGGTGTGTCACGCTGGCCATGGACAGATTAGAGACGTGGGGAACTTGATAGACTGTTCCAAGTTTTTGAGGGGGTGTGGTAAAATATGTAGGGACAGAATTAAATAAGAAAAGGCTTGGTCAAAAGTGTAAAAGTGGGTTTATTCGGTCGAATGGTGGGGCGGAGCTTAACGGGAAAGTGTCGGGTCTAACTATGTGTGGATGGTGATAAATTTTAGAGAGAGTATAAGTAGATAGTTCACATATGCTTTGTGTTCAACGACACGACGCCACATATTACAATAGTTTTACCGGTTTCAAAATACAAATAATATCATAGAAAATACACGGAACTTATATTCCTTATTAGAATTATACGAAAAACCTTGTTCTTTTTCTGATTGATTCTTCGTCTATGTTAGATAAATACAGTAATTTTATTAGGTGAACGGAAAAAAAAAGTAAAATTAAGAATAAAAGACGAGATAGATCGCTTTATCAGCGATCAGTTCTCAACTTTAACAGAATTTTCGTTCGATGGTCTATATGTCTTCAGCTTCTGCGAAGAAAAAAAAAAAGAAAAAAAAAATATGCGAGTCACGTTGCCCTGGAAGGACTTGTTAAATGACGGTCGGCCGACAAACGTCTCTCATTATATCGTTAGATCTACATTAACAGTGGCCAGATCACGACCTCATCGTTACTCCTAATGCATTTTCAATTAATACCTCGACTGCCTGCGGATTATTGTTCATCGCAGTGCTTTCGCAGCTACCTGTTCCATTGATCTTCTCAATCTTTTAAGGCTATTGCCAAAAGGTTCGTAGAGTTCTTTGTCATTAGGATAAATCGACTGTAGATATGGTTAATTTAAACATCATCCAAGAGAATATTTATCAAAAATCTTTACAAAATCGAATTTATAGTTCTGCCACGAATTTATTTCTAGAGATACTCTCTTTCATTCATTGTTTGTAGAATTCTGATGGTAAAGTAGATGGTAATAGAAAAAAAGCTGGAAGGTTTGATCGATCGATTGGAGGCAAAAGTCGATTCACCGAGGCCGCGGCACAATGAGGCTCGATTTCCAATGATGGCTCTTCCAGCAGCGATAAAAGCTGGGAAGAACTCGTGCCGCTTGCATTCATCCCGCGCTACGTGTAATTTCGTGGGGAGAGGGGAAATAGGGGGAAGGAGAAGAGGGGATCCCTTTTGGAGGACGTTTGCGCATTTGTATACTATATACCTACCTACCTACAGCCGTGAATAACAGAACGAAAGAAATAAAAGGAGTATAAAGGCTCGTGATGATGATGATTGGACCTCCCGCTCATGATCGTCGATGAGGCACCGACCTTCGAGAATACAAAGAATTTTCTTCGTTTCTATATTTACCCCCGCTATCTTTTGCCACCCTACATCTTCCTTTGTATCTTCCCTCTCCTCCTTCACGAGGTGGCACGGCGCTGTGCTCAAAAATTACATCGGCAAAAACACGTCGCACGATTCCAATTCGATTGCGATGCTCGCGCTCGAACGTCTCTACCATCTTATAACGACCGCATTATGACGATTACTATGTCAATCTTCATTTGCAGCATCCGAGGAGGTCCGAGATAGGTCTTTCGCCGTTGGTACAATCCTACCGCGGGTTTCTTTATTAATTGTTCCGTCCATTTTACTTATCCTTCTACGTTGTTTCAAGATCTCTCACTTTCACTTTTCTTTTATTTCCACACGCACACACACACACACACATATGCACTCATGCACGCACACACGTCATGAATAATAACTGAAGGCCTGTTGTTGATCGTAAAAATTCAATAGGGGACATACCCGATCGGTTTCCACATACATCTTTAATATCGTCCACGCTTCCGGGCTCTAGTTAGTGACTCGTTATTTCGAACACGTGTTAGTCATAAAGACAACGATCATTTTTATTATCCGCATTATAGCTGACCATGTTTCCCTTATCATCGTACAGACTGTTGTACATCGCACGTACACTTTTTATCATACCGATCTCTTCTCCAACAACAGGGAGTCCGTACCGAAGCTCAGCACAATCATAAAGACATACTCGTGTGCATTTACCTTTTTCTTCTCATTTAATTCTCTCTTATACCTTACGGCATGAGATTTCCTACGAAAATATTATGCCGTTTTAAATGCATTGTACTTATTGTACTGATAAGTAAATCTTAAGATTAAAAACTTATCAAAATTGAACGTTAATTTATTACATTTAATAAGTTAAATCAATTTATTAGACGGTCTTTAGTTTTCACAGAGTATATATATATATATATATACACATACATATATATACATGTACATATTAAATTTTACAAATTTGAACTTTAAGCAAAGAAAGAAAAGAAAATGCTTTTAGATCCTTTCCTGCAATCTCGTGATTCATTTCGCAATAGAGGAAATCCGTGACAGGAAGAAAAGCTTATTCCCAGATCGCGTCTCGCCGATAAAATAAATCAGTCGGCGGGATTCTCGCTATTAGCCGAGCGAATCGGTTAGCACGAAATCGTCGCGGGGGACAATAAATTTAATGCTCGAGAAGGCGAGAGACCGCGCGTCCACGCGGCAGCGTCGCGCCACACGACGCAGACGTGTTAGGCCTATGGTGTGTATAGAATTGCTTGGAGAAAGAGAGAAAGAGAGAAAGACAGAGAAAGAGAAAGAGAGAGAGAGAGAGCTGGCTCGTTGGCGAGGCAGCATTAAGTAGAATTGCGCCGGCGTATAAACAATTGGATCGATAATTTAAGATCATTATCAAACCGGTCGGTCTCCTCTATCCTCGTCCCTCTAGCTACCACCTTTATATTAGTGCCAACATCGCGGCTGTAAATTTGCTCACGATGCAGCGGTTCTCACCTATAGTAAAGAGAGACAAGAGAGAACCGGTACCTATACGTGTGGCCGGTGGTAACGAGTGATTGATGATGGCGGATGATCGGCAAGGCTTAGCTTCTTGTCGTCGTAAGAAACACCGTATCTGTACC
This sequence comes from Vespa velutina, assembly GCF_912470025.1. NCBI lineage: Eukaryota > Metazoa > Arthropoda > Insecta > Hymenoptera > Vespidae > Vespa > Vespa velutina. The sequence continues at coordinate 2,568,430 of NC_062207.1, forward strand.
CATACCCGTACCACTCTTCCATTCCCTCCCATACCCTTTTACATAGTTATCATTAACTTTCTGCGATGATCGAAAATCTTCGAGGAACAACAAGCTCATGCCAATCTTGGCATTACGAGAACGCAAGAAGGACTCCCTTCAAAATTTTTAATTCAATTATAAATTATGAAGTCTATTTAAGCGATAATTAAATCAGTTACGGACGATATATATAAAGAGAGAAAAAAATAAAAAAAGAAAAGAAAAGGAAAAAGAAAGAACAAAAAAATCGTTTGATCGTTTACGAAGGTAAAAAAAGAAAAAAGAAGGGGGAAAAAAACAAAAAAAAAAAAGAAATTACACCAAACACGTATAAATCAATGAAACGTAATAACAAGCGGACGATTTGATTTGATCTCATGTTCGATCGATTTCACCGATGTGGAACGAAGAGGGAAGCCGCTTACTTTTCTTATCGCAAATTCAGTTCGAAGTAACGTAAGAAGGGAATATGGGATAGGACTAGGCAAACGGCGTTCGCAACCCTTTGACGGGTGCGTGCGTGCACGCGATCCTTAGGCCACGTGTGACGTCATAATGAAGCGGTGGTGGTAGTAGTCGGACAGGAGGGCGAGCGGGAGGGCGTGTGCGGGCGTGTATGTAAATCAAACGCTAACCACACGCGAAACGACGCGTAACCTGCTTTTAAATTGCTCCGTCTGATTGGTGGCCATGCATTAATCGTCCCTTCCCTCTCTCTCTCTCTCTCTCTCACTCTCTCTCTCTCTCTCTCTTTCGAACACGCTCTACTGAAGTCATTTCGATCGATCTTTATCGAGTATTTTCTTTCCATTCCTTCCTCTCTCTCGAAGCTCTTCAAGACGTTAGAACAAAAATTTTTTTTATCGCGTAAAGATTAACAGGGAAATGTTGAACGAGCATATAAACGGTAAAGAAAAAAGTTAAAAAAAAACAAGGAGAAGAAAAAAGAAAAATAAGGGATGAATGAGGGAGAGAAAGAGAGAGAGAGAGAGAGAAAGATGAGAGGGTTACGTCGAAGTGTTCTTATCTCGTCGGTGTCGCAACATTCAAAAATCATCGGCACGTTCAGAGCATCCATACGAATTTTTCCAGTCGAGCCGGCAAACGCGAACACGCGCTTTTTTCTCGCACGACTGGTAAGGAGTTAACCCGATGGGCTTGAAGTGGGACGTTTGCTGCGACGGCGTTGCCGGAAGTGCTCCTTCTTTTCATCCACACACACACACACACACACACACACACACACACCAACCTCAACCCCTTTTCCCTTCTCCTCTATCCCGAACGTATAACTCATACCACGAGCTTTACTCTCCTCTTTCGTGCAACCACCCGACGCTCTTCTCTCTCTTTCTCTTTCTCTTTTTCTCATCCCTTTCCGTCCGTCTCTCTCTCTCTTTCTTTCTCTTTCTCATTCACTTCTTCCTTCATTTTCGATCACGCATGAGTGAACGCGTAAAAATTAGAAAGGAATCCACGAGAATGAGCGAGCAGATTAAAAGCAAGCTAACGCTCGAGTATTTTTCCGCAATTCTCTGCTCCTGTGCTTATCCGGCCAACACCGTGTATAGCCCTTCTTCTTCTTCTTCTTCTTCTTCTTTACTCTCCGCACCCCTAAACACGAAGCACCAGCAATGAGTGAGAAAAATAGAGAAAGAGAGAGAGAGAGAAAGAGAGAGAAAGAGAGACGTTAACGTAAACCGAGAGATTTACCGTCGCCAATTCACAAAGAATTAATAAGACAATTTAAAAATGGTCTCTGGGTAGGTGTGCATTCGCGAAAAGAAAACGAAACAAGCAGAAAAAAAATAAAAAGAAAAAAGAACAATTTTACAATTTAGACAAAGAAAAAAAAACTAGTTGAAACTGATCGAAACCATCGGTCCGTCCCCGTTTGCTTTCTCAACGCTCGAGCCTTGTATACCCTGTTGGACCAGAGATGCTGCGGCCGTACAAGAAGAAGAAGAAGAAGAAAAAGGAAGAGGAGGAGGAGGAGGAGGAGGAGAAGGAGAAGGAGGAGAAGAAGGGCTGGAATCGGAGGCAGTAGCGTAGATGGCGGAGCTCCGTTCGCTCCACCGCACACACCTTGGATATAATAAGTCACGTGACATTAATATTTGAAAGCAGTCGGTACGTGGATTGCATTCGGAGTGCTTCCGCTACTTCCTCGCAATATTCCTTCCTATCTTACCTACCTCCTTTCTTCTCTCCTCTTTTCTTACATCCTCATCCTCATCCCCATCCTCCTCCTTCTCCTCCTCTTCTTGACTGATCCTTCTATTTCTTTTTTTTTCTTTTTTCTCTTTTCCTGTTTCTTTTTCTTTTCTTTTCTTTTCTTTCTTTTCCTTTTTTTTCTTTTTTTTTTCATGGCGTTCATCCATCTTCTTGCTCGTTCATCTTCTTCTTCGTCTTCGTCTTCTTTCATTCTGTATCAAGATATGTATGTACTTACGTTCAAGAATTCGATTAGATATTAGAAGAAAGAAAAAAAAGGGATAAAAAGAAAAAGAAAATGCGAATTTCTATTGTGACTCGTGATTGAAATGCATACACACACACAGTATATATATATACTTCGATACCGAAAGAAGATGAATCAGATTAAATACGTCGATTAAGGAAATCGGTGGGTTCAATTAATACCGTTCGATTTAATCGTTCAAAATCGATCGAAATTGGTTATTAATTGCATTAACGAATAAACGAAATATTAGAAGGAATGAAATCGATCGAAGTCGAAAATTAATCCGGTCGGTTTATTACTCCCACGAGGTTTATGAAGATATCCATTTCCTTGACCAAGCTAACTACAGTGATCAAGGATTCTCAAAATATATATACACACACACATATATATATATATATATTTATATATTTTATAGATATATATACATATCCTCTCGTCCCAACTAATGACCGGTCGACTCAACGCAATTAACTCCTTCCGTTGATCTTCCATCATGATCTATCGAAGACAATTTAGATCAATTGTCATTAGTTTTCTAGCTTGGGAAAGAAATAAAATTCATTCCGAGTTTGTTGGTTCGAATCAGAATTAAACATATTGATCGAACGATCGAACTAAATCGAGTAAAATATTTCTTGATCCTTTTTCGAGATATCATTCGTACTTTATATTTCGAGATACGTGCTCGTTCTAGAGAATAAGAAAGGTCGGAATGGGAATGTGTGGATGTATGGAGGGGAGGAGTCTCAGAGACAGAATATTCCTCCCTCCCTCCCTACAACCCGACCCTCTTGGTTTCTCTTACTCCACTCCTTTCCCCACCTCCTCACCCACTTTATGTTTTATGCGATAGATCAGCTGGTGGAGGCTGTCATACGGATGTGCGCGTTCCAGGGATAAAGTAAGATAGACGGATACCTTCGTATATGCGGATACGCTGCGGATAAATTCAACGTTACGTCCCGCGGCTTTGCCAGTTTTACCTATACATTCCTCTCGCCCGTTTCCTCCCTCCTCTTCTCCTCTTCCACCTCCTTACATTTTCTCCTACTCTTTCTCTCTCTCTATCTCTCTCGCTCTCTCTTTCTCTCTTTCTCAGCATCCTGTATCCTCCTACGCTTTTCCCCAAGTATACTTCTCTATGCGTGCATTCGTCCCGTATCGCTGTGCGACGATATCGTTACTTTTCTTCCTCTCGCGAGAGGTGGAAAGAGGGTAAAGGGAAAAGGACTAAAGGGTGGGAAGTTACAAAAGAAAAAAAAAATAAAATAAAATCAAAAAATAAAATAAAAGAAAGGAAACAATCAAAAAAAATGAAAAAAAAAAAGAAAGAAAGAAAGGGAGGGAAAAAAAAGAAAAAAGTTAGGTGGAACAAGCGAAGGGCGATTCGAGGGGAAAAGGAGGAAGGTAGGAAGGAAAGAAAAAAAGTCTCCCATCTCGAGAAGAGGCAAACCGTGCAAAATTTTTCCCTTTTCTCGTACCTCGTCGTCCTAGCCTAGGAGATTAAGGAAGGACGGTGCCGCGGAAAAACGCTTCGGTTGGATCAGCCATAAATTACACTGTAGAGAGAGAGAGAGTGAGAGAGAGAGAGAGAGAGAAGTTTCCCGCTACGACGATCGTTATTCGCGCTTGCGGAGAGAAAGAGAGAGAGACAGAGAGAGAGAGAGAGAATGAGAGAGAGAGGTAATGTAAGTACGCGGGGAGGAGGAGGAGAAGGGAGGAGAAGTTATCTACGTTCGACCGAATATTAATGTAACGGTAATATTAAAGATATATTTATCTATCGCATATCGTTCAACGATATTAAACAAAATATATCATTATACTTGAATAATATTAAACGTTTCGATCATGAACGCGTGTCCTTTTTATACGAGTAAGCAGTCGGTCGACGAATCACGGACGTCGACGTGGTGGCAAGCTTTCCCGGAGAAAGAGGATTTGTTATTCTTGAGCATAGTCGGAGTAAAGTGTCGGTGCCGTGCACCTTCCAGGGAATGGATGCATAAAACATAGGAATAGATAGTGGCGCTCAGATGCGGACTACCCGCCCAACCCTCAACCCACAAGCCCTCAACCCCCAACCCAACCTACGTTCCGGATCTACGAGGTAAAAACCAAGCCCGAATATGACGTATGCATGCGAATACAGGAACGTATCCTTTTCTACCCTCCGTTTCTACATCGCGGCTGTTCGTTCGCCCTTCCTCCGCTGCCCTTCTCCCCATTTCCACCCTCTATCACCCACCACCATTTCCTCCTCTCTCTTCTACCCTTCTTCTCTTTCCTACTTCTCCTCGCTAGGCACTACCTTTGTCTCTTTTATTGGTGTTCTCCGGAGAATTGATAACGGCGGAACGCCGCCATGAGTACGCTAATCGTACTCGAAAGGATACTCGAGACTGCCGCGGTATTTTTCGCGATTTTTCACCATTTCTATCTTTCCCTTTCTATCTTCCTCTCATTCTCTCTCTCTCTCTCCCCCTACCCTCCTCTCTTTTTTCATCGTAGTAACCCTCCGTTCTTTACTCGATATTTACTTGAGCCATATATACGTGCATATACCTATGCCTTTTACGACGAGCAGACGGCACCGTTTTCAATGAAAATTCTCTATAACGATATATACTTTTCTACATATAAGTACCTATCTATATCTACACACACATACATATATATATATATCTTTCTCTCTCTGTATGTGTGTATATGTATCGCCAGTGCCTTTTAATTATTCGTTTTAACAGCGTTCTCGATCTCTCTGAACAATTCTATTTTAAAAGACGATATATGTAATAACTTAAGCAAAAATGAATAATCGTTATAGGAATTGGCAAAACGTACGTGGACGAAAAATTGATTGTCTTTTAAATCTTGTAATAGGATCTTTCTTTTTTTTTGCCTCCCTCCGCCCCTTTTCGCCTATCTATCTTTCTTTCTTTCTTTCTTTCTTTCTTCCTTTCATCCTCTTTATCCCAATTCTATCCGAATATCCTCGGTTCGAGCACGAAACGAATGACACCGGCAGATTGTTCCTGTCATTCCGCACCCGACTAGGACTGACGTCTCTCGGCGATCATCCGGGATACGGAGAATGGACGATGCAATTTCGTTAAACGTCTCCTCCTCCGAGGAGTGCCGTACGACGACGACGACGACGACGACGACGACGGGGGGGAAGAAAAAAAAAGGAACGAGAGAGAGAAGGAGGGAGGGAAAAGGAAAAACTCGAGGAAATCTCTGAAGTAGAGCGCACGTCAGCTTCTGGACAGATAATTGAATTTTAATTTTGTAATTTCTTCAGGTGCAGAGAGATTCTTCCGCCTTTAACTCAATGCCAATTTGGTGGATAATATCGGGATCTGTCAGTGACAGTAGCACTGTTTCGATTTATCGTAACGTCAACGTCCGTTTTTCTTCTTCTTATCATTCGAATGTATAAAACGTGACTACTAGTAGTTATTAACTAACACCAACACGAAAACGAAACGAACGAGAACTCTTTTGTATAATTTATTTCAGTAACAGAAAGAAGTTATCTAATCTCGTTGAAGTTTTAGCTTTTTCATTCTTGCCATTTTAATTTCCTCCCCCTCTTTTACATACACACAAGCACACAAACAGTCTCGCTCGAATCTTCTTCCTCACCTCCCCCTTAACCCCACACACATCAACCACTCACTTCGTAGACAGGGAGAGACGGGAGGGGAAACGTTGAAGGAAACGTTCGTATATATCCATACCTTTCAGTTTGTGTTTGCTTAACCAATCACGACGAATGAAAATCAACGACTTCGTTCCCGAGATCGTCCCGAGACGACGTCCGAGGGAAACGTCATCAGGCAAACCTTGTAATTTTGATCATTTGACCGCTTATAATCCACTGCCCATGGTTCTTACCACAGGATTTATTTGTCCGGTCACAGAAAGCTCAGTAGTCTCAGAATCTTGGTATAATATCGTACGTAGATATATATATATATATATATATATATATATATGTGTGCGAAGCAATCGACGTAATAAATATATACAGACCATGTAAAATAGGAACATTTTTGAAGAACTTTTTAAAATCCATTATGCATATATATATATATATATATATATATGCATAATATGTTTATCGAATAATTATCTATTATTGCATTAAACGAAACTACTTGGTAACTATAATATTTTAATACGAGACCAATCTATCGCAGTAGTTGGATATAATTTCGATTCAGATCTCTCAAGATGGAAATAAGATAGTAAAGATGAAAATCACGAAGGATGGATAGATGAATCGAACGACGAAGTGAGATCAGAATGTTTAACGTCGGTGAGAGTACCAACCAGGAGTTACGTCTGTTTTACAGTTAACGAGGAATTCGCACGGTCCGTTTCGGGTTCTACCGATTACGTTCATTCGTCACTGACAGAAGGAACATCGATTAACGTTACCCAGGAGTACGCCGCAATCTGTCTGCGATGCGAAACGCCGACGTTTGCCGCGGTATCGCACGAGCTAAGAGAGGTCTTACATTGGTGGACGTTATGACGCGGAAGGATAACGCTCGTGACTCTGTAACCTCGCGGACTCTATTTCATCTTCGCGAATAAGAGCTGCTAGCGTTAGCGCGAGCTTCCTCCTTCTTTGCTGATATCGATCGGTTTTATTCATCCCTCCTTGTTAGAAGGTCACGTCGAGAACGAAACAGAGAGAAAGATAGAGAGAGAGAATGATGCAAGGCAGAATAATGCTTAGAAGAAAAAGTTCATTGGACATGAACCGTGGCGATCGTAACCGTTCGTGCAGAGGAAAATGGACGGTCGTTAATCGTATAACACGAACAGTCTCCTTATTAGATTTCTATCCATTGTAAAATGGACCTAATCAATTCTTCTTTCGTGTTTCTACAAATATTCATAATGATCGTTAATTACGTATAAAATTATCAGAATAAATATTAGCACGACGTAATTCCGGAGAAAAAAAAATGAAAAAAAAAAAAAAACAAAGAAATAAAAAACAAGAAAGATATAAATCCGAATGATATTCATCGTCTAAAGAAGATATAGTTCGATGTTATTTATTCAATGATTCGCGATTGATCATTCACTGACACTATTCTGTCCTTATTCTTTTTTCTCTATCTCTTTCTCTCACTCTTTCTGCAAAGAAAAGTAAAATGCAAAGGTAGAAACAACAAACAACAAGAAATAAAAAGTACAAAATTTAAAATACAAAAAAAAAAAAAGAAAAACAAATGGAATGGGGAAATGCGTTGGTAGTTGTAAAAAAAAAAAAAAAAAAAAAAAAAAAAAAACAGAGCCGGCCTTTACGTGAGGATCCCCGAGCCACGTTCGAAGGGAGGACTATCGTAGTAGATAATTCAGCGCGTATCTCGGTAGCAGCTCGTCCCTACTGTTGGCTGCCGTGTTGCGTCGGCTAAATCACAAAGAGACGCAAACCCCAAGCAAGCAATGTAGAATGTTCCGTTCCACGGGCTATCGTCTCACGTTGCGTAGAGATGAAGGAGGATGAGGATGAGGATGAAAAGGAGGAGGACGAGGAGGAGGATGAAGAGGAGAAACGGGAGATTCTGTTCCCGGAGGAAGAAATATGCTGGATGTGCGATAGAGACAGAATTAAGAGATAGAGAGAGAGAGATAGATAGATAGAGAGAGAGAGAGAGAGAGAGAGAAATAGGGATGGGAAGAGGAAAGAGGGGGTTGGGGATGAAACAAGAGTCGAACAACAAGACACGAGATTGCTGGACGGACCGCGAAAGGTTGGCGCCATCGCGTGATTACCAATTTGGAATTACCTGCTTCCCCCCCCCCTCTCCTCCCTCTTCCTCCACCACCTTCCTTCCACTTCGACCTCCACCTCCAACTCTCTTCTCCACCTTCTTCACCTCCTCCTGGCAATACGCTCGAGACGAAGAGAGGACGGATTATCGAGGAAACGACGACGGATGCCTACCGTCCGTCCGACTTTATTTCTGCAGCGTGCGGTGTTCCTTCCGACAGAGAGAGAGAGAGAGAGAGAGAGAGAGAGAGAGAGAGAGAGAGAGAGAGAGAGAGAAAGAGAGAGAAAGCCATACTTCTTGACTGCTTGTGCACGAGCGTCTTTCACGAAAGATGTAGGCTCGATGGCGCGTAACACAGTCGTTTATTGTCCGAGGAAATGGTCATAGATTTTAACCTGCGACGTATCGTTTCGTGGAACGAGCTTGGTTTTCTATTTTCGGTCGTTGATTTCATTTAGGCATTATGCTATTTCCGTTTCTAGTTAACAATGTCTAGAACTCGTTAACGTGGAAAATTAATGTTGGACAGACGGAATGAATAACACGTGATATTGTGATATCTTGGAAAAAAGCTTATTTCTTTTATATATATATATATATATATATATATATATATATATATATATATATATATACACTCCAAGTATCGGTATATATATATTATACAAATAAAAGATTAGGTAATTATGAAAATAAATGATTACTGGGCTCATCGTGAAGAATTCCAAGAAGGAAGATTAAGAAACGAAGAGGATAAAACTTCGAATACCGTTATAGGACGATCTATCAAAAAGGTCCATCAAGAATCGACCAATAATATCGATGACGAAGACCGCATTCCAGAAGCGTATCCGATGCCATTCATCAGCCAAACCTTCGTGTACATGATACATAAATACTAACACCACAGGATTGGAATACACATGGTTATAGGCTGTCACGCACAAGTTAACTTTCCTTCTGTGTAGATACATCTCTGTCTCTCCCTCTCTCTCTCTCGCTCTCTCTCTTTCTCTGTATGTGTATATGTTTGTGTATCTATGTGAAAACGTTCAAGGAATGTGTAGGTGCGTGTTGGGGAGCATGGCAGTGGCAAGACACTGATTGAATTGAAGTAATATCAGGAGCAGTGAGTAATGATCACCTCGGATTCAAATGTAGCCCTGCCGGTGATTCCAGAGAGAGAAAGATAGATAGATAAAGAGAGAGAGAGAGAGAGAGAGAGAACGTGCGCGCGCGCGCGCGTCCGAACGTCGTCGTTCGTATGATCGTCGTCGTGAGTGAAGCACGTTAGAATATTGTGTGCCTCGTGAGTTTCAACCTGTATCCTTGTATAATGCGTCTGAGTTGATTTCTAAGTGTGTTAGTGCGGATCAGATAGTGTGCAGTCATGCCAGGTGATTATATCGCATTATATGAGAAGTCTGCTACTGTGTACTCAGTCCTCGCGAAGGAACATCGGGACCCTTCCCCCCTTTTCCCCTACCCCATACTCTCCCATTCCCTCATCACCACTACTTTCCTCTTCTTCTTACTATCGTCCACGTCGATGGAGAACTATTGTCCAGGTTAGGTTTACCAGTATCCCACCGCTCTTGCCTCTCCTACCGATGAAAAATTTCTTCTTCTCAGGTGTATCGAAAGGAGGAGAAGAGAGAGAAGGACAGAGAGAGAGAGAGAGAGAGAGAGAGAGAGAGAGAGAGAGAATTCACTTTAGAAATCTTATCTGTTCCTTTTAGTTAGAAATAATAAAGTTTTAATGATCGTAAGGATAGTAATATATGGATTAACCTTTTTCTTTTCTCAATCTATTCCGTAAGTGTGTAAATAAGAATTCAGATACGAGCAAGAACTCGTATAGCGTTATTATATATACATATAAAAAAAAAAAAGAAGAAAAAAAATAAAGAAAAAAAAGAAGAAGAAGAAGAAATAGAAGAAGAAAAAGATATATTCGAAATAATATAATTTAATTAAGAAAAATTGTTTCTCTTGGAGAACTCTCGTGGGAAAGTCTGTATCGCGGGGCCTTTGTTCGTACAAAGGTTAAGATCGCGTATAGGGCCCTTACGAATCGGCATAAGGTGTCGGGTAAGACACTTGACTCGAGAAGGGAACCTGGATACGCGGATTCAAGCGGGTCCGAGCATCGGAGTCAATAAGATCCCTGCCGGGTGTATAGGCGCGGTCCGGGTGGTCCGTTGCTCCTGGGCACTTGGGACCTGTAGGCCCATAGCAAGACAGAGAGAAAGAGAGAGAACGAAGAAAGAAAGAAATAGAATGAGAAAGAAAGAGAGAGAGAGGATAGGGATCCAACACGCTCGCACCTCCTGTACTCCTCTTTTATTCGTCTGACGCGTAAGACAATGTGTGTGCCTCTCTTCCCGCATCTGATTGATACGCGATACTATCCGCCTATCGTGAGCATCATACTATATCAAATATACTGGTCTGAATTAAAAAATATCAATAACAATTTTTCTATTAGACACTTTCTAATGAATAAAAGATATAACAAAAATTTATATACGCACGTGTGTGTATATGTATATATATATATATATTTTGTTTTTATTTTTTATTTCATTTTTATTTGTTTGTTTTTATTTTTCAAGATGGAACATGTAAATTCTTGCGATAAGGATTTATCTGAATTAGGCATACATTCAGGGAACATATTCTAGACTCGATGAGGGCAAAGGCTCACGTATCTTTCGCGACTGGCTTGAATTAGAAAGTCGTAAAGTTGCTGGTGATGTTTATAGAAACGTAAGATGAAAGTAAGGAGGAGAAGGTGAATTTTCGCGACGAAAGATTACGCCTCTTAAATAAACTTTATATGGATTATTTCCAGTTGTATTCCCAAATAAGATTTGTTTTCATTATTTTTCATATCGCGAATTCGTCAATCTAAACTTACGAATATTAACTATACGATAAAATCAATATCGATAAATAAGAGATCACATTGAAGCTAATTAATAAATTAGAAAAATATCATAATTAATACTTACCCTGTCGTTCGTCGAATTTTAACAGACACCCGGTGTGTATCATAACATCGTGATTTCAACGTAGAAACTCTCGAATGATATCTCTCCCGACGTCTCCGACGCGATGATTTATCCGACGTAAGAAGACCGACTTGTATTACTAGCTATCTCCCTCCCCTCCACTATTTCTCTCTCTCTCTCTTTCTCTACCTGTTTCTTTTCCTTCTCCCTTCTCCCTCGTCTTTCCGCGTAAGTACTCTAAACAGAAGCTATTGTGATCGTCCGAGAAGAGATGGGACGTACCCCACGCACGACGTCATGGATTAAACCGAACGATTTTGCCTCCGCAGTTATGAGTTACGGTGGCGTGCACGTAGGTGTGCACGCCTATGGGGCTATGGGGTTTGATCGTTCACCTTAGCTGCATATAAGAGAACAACGAAGGTTCGCTCGTAACCTCTGATGAGGGTGGCCTCGGACAAAATATCTGACGGCCAACAACAGATAAGATCAAAAAGCGTTATTTCATTTGCCGTACCTTTTCATGCGAAAATCGTTTCACAAACGGCAGATCTTCCGTTGCTCTTCGAAGGCCAAGCCACGAGAACGATCGGACGCATCTTAACCGGTTTATGGTGTGTGTCTACCATAAAGGGACGTATCTACTGTTCGTATTCTTTGATATTTGTATATATCTAAATAGATAGATTGGTAACATTAATGAAGTATAGATTTCTTAAAACGTAATAATAGATGTGAAATTAACGTTTATCCTGATTCAAATATCGTGGTATATAATTATTATAAAATTTATAGTGGTGAGGGAGAGGAGGATAGAGATCATGGATTCGTTAGAATGAAATCGTCAATGAAATTGAAACGAATTATTTATGACGTGAGAAAGATCATTTTCAACAATAAGATTATTTTCATTCTTTTTTTTTTTTTTAATGTCGAACAACAAACCAACACGATACTATTCGACTTGACTTGAGTCGACCGTTCGAGTTCATTGAGTTCATCGAGTTCATCGAGTCATCGTCTGTTCGTTCGCGTGCGCTAGGACGTGTCACGTGGTGGTGATGGTGGTGGTGGTGGTGGTACCTTAACCGCGATTCTATGCTCGACGTCCGCAAGTTGGACCGACCAACCTTCCGGTATAAATCCAAAGACGACTCGGAAGTACCGGCGTGCCGACTCGCAAACCGAAAACACGCAAAGCTTTCTCTACAAAGCAAAGTTTAAGGAAGTTGGGAACGACGCGTGTGCAAGCACACGTTCCACTATATTTACGTTGTTCCAATGAATTTCTTTAAATCTTTTCTGATCCGTTAGATCTCATTCATTTTTTTTTTCTTCCTTTCTTTCCTTCACATGATGTTCAAGTACTATGTCATTTATCATTGGAATTATTATGTATCGTTTTATCGTTAGAAATCTATTTGTTCTTTTTTTGTTCTTTTACTTTTTTTCTTTTTTCTTCTTTTTTTTTTTAGAGTCATTAGGATTTTAAAGGATAGTAGATATATATATATATATATGTACGCAGAAAAATCCGATCGATTTGTCCCCATTCTTGATCGTGGTTCGATCAATTCCTCCCCCTCGCCCCCCCCCCGAAAGGTGTGTCTCAAATGAATATGGTAGGCTATCTTATTGAGCTATCAATCGGCCGACTTTAACCCTTACGACGCCCTGAAACGACCGCACGATCCACGCTTCTTCGAACCTTTGATCTTCACCGACTCCGCTTCGCCGTGTGTAACTATATGTTGCATTACGACTTCGCTGCACTTATTATTGCCCGTTGTACTATGGTTGAGCACAGAGGTTCTCATCGCTTTGAAACGATACCGAGAATATTTATTTGTCTAAGGATCATGCAGAAATTTGATTGAACGACAGAAAGATCCGGCAACCTTTTTCATTTTGTAATAATTTTCATTAAAAGTTACATTCGTATTATTACCTTTGAATATTTTGTTAATTAAATTTTTATAAACGTTTATAAATATTTAAACGTTCATAAAAAAAATATACATATGTATATATACATTTGTGTGCGTATGTATAAGTATACATTTATCTTTACAAAAAAAGAGAAGTGTATAAAAAATTCGATAGGATTATATCATTAGGAAATATTATTAGTCATTCTATTATTAAAATTGAAAATAGGGAATATGAAAAGAAGAACCCATGGTGCAGAAACACCCAAAGGGAGACGGTCGCGTCAAAGAACACCAGTCCAGTCATAAACAAAGCCAATAAAATATTATGTACGCAGTCGTACGGGATTTGATGTACGCTTGAACCAAAGACGAAGAGAATGGGATCCGTAATAACAGCCGTAACGCATAATTGCCAGAACGATTGAATTTCTATATTACCGCTAAGTTCGCAAGACGTTGAAGATATTTCTCGGATGAATTTACTCTCATATATATATATATATATATATATATATGTGTGTGTGTGTGTGTGTGTATATTATATACACATTTAGATATCTACACTGACATGTACATTGATAGAAATTTTCTTTTAAGGAATTTCTTATCGATTTATCATAAATAACATTCGATGATACGAACTTCGTTCGTTTTGAATCGATTTACTCGAAATTACTTTCATTCGGAAATCAATATCCATATAATATTAAATATCACATTAGATCAGGATGATTTTCGTAATGGTGTTAATATTCTAATGATGCACGATCTCTTGGTGTATACTTGAACGATGGATACGAGCCAAACACATCCAACGAAAAACGACATATTCCGAGTCGTGACTATAACTCCGGCCGGTTAAATACGAGTGTATCTCGGTGGTATTTGGCAGACGTAGATATATTATACGCATTCCTCTACCAACATAAATTTATTTATTCTATAATTATACCGTAAGATCGGCGATACGTGGTTGGTTTATAGGTATCAAACTATATATGAATTATCTGTGAAATTATCTTATAGAAAATTTTCTTATATTTATTAGGATAGATTTAATTCTAAATAAAAACCTAGTGAAATATCTTCGATTGATATTAACTTTCATTATTTTATTCTGTTTCTTTTTCTTCTTTTGATTTTATATATATATATATATATATATATATATATATATAATATATTATATAATACGATCATATCAATATTGTAAAAGACGTTATTGAATTCCCGAGGATTGGTAGGAGTGACGGAAGGAATATAAAAGAGTATTGCTGAAGTGTATGGCGAAGTTTGAAGGAGTAATGGCACAAGAGTATGACCAATCAATTACTAGTAGTGCAGCACAGGCCCCACACATACACAGGGACCGATATTACCGGGGGGGACCGACATTACCTTTCCAGCGGCTACACCTTCGTTCGCCTGCGCTAAAGAAAAGCGGAGCATTCTCACCTGATGCACACTTACAAATTCTGTATTTTTCATATTATTCACGATCATTCCAAAAAACGATTCATTTTATTTCGCAATATCATTTAATCAGATATAACGAGATATAACAAATTGTTTTTCTTACTGTTAACAAAAGTATCTGAATTCGATCCAAAATTAAAAGGATAGAAAAAGAGAGAGAAAGAGAGAAAAAGAGAGAAAGAGAGAGAGAGAGAAAGAGAGAGAGAAAGATATTAATTAATGACAGTAAAATAATTTTGTATAATACAATATATACAACGATACTTGTGAAACTTCTATGTCCCGTATTCGTTATATTTAGAATAAATTATTTATCGCTTTGGACATTGATTCATTCGATACGTCGCGTCGAAGAGAATGTTTTGTAAATGCTTACACGAAGATCGCCAACGTCGTTTCGCCCGAGGCAGATCCAATGCACATGCGGCACGTCCCGTGCGCGGGGTTTGAACCGAAGCTATCGAACGAGACCGTACCGAACGAAGATATTTTAATTATCGTGTGCCTCGATCTATCTCTCTCTCTCTCTCTCTCTATCTCTCTTTTTTTTGTTATTAAGAAAAGAATTTGTGTATATTACTTTGAAAAAATTTCGAACGATCCATTATACAGATTTATTAGATAATCAAATCGTATGAAGGGAAATTGATCGAAATAAGAAAAAGAAGAAGAAAAGAGAAAAAAGAAAACAAAAAGAAGAAAAAAAAAATATATATATATATATATAATAATTATGAAACTTTACATTTATCGACAGAAAGAAACAAGTTAAAAAGTTCAGAGAAAGAGCGAAAGCGGAAGTCGGCAAAGTTCTTGAAGTATGTACTAGATCTTTTTAACGGAACTGCGCGAAAACTTGGCCCTTTCTCGTCCAACCCCACTTCTCCCACCACTTCCTATACCTCCTATACCTTCCCCCATTCGCCCATCCCCTTACCCGTTCGGTGTCTCGCAACCTAGTTCGGCTATTTTTCATCGGACGTAATAGCGCCAATAAATCAAATCAAAACGCGAGATGTTAGTGCTCTGGAGCAGCGGCAACGTGTGCGCGAGTATGCTCGTAGCCCGTTCCACGCGAAGTGCATCCTTAAATCATTGGCGCGAGCATAACGCATTGGGAGGATCAAAGAGACTTAAAGAGTCTCTGCGCCTTCGCTTCTTTTACCATCGCCTACCCTCAGACTTTTTATTTCTCCGTCTTTCCTAACGTAGCCCCTTTTTACTCTTCTCTTTCTCTCTCTCTCTCTCCTTCTTTCTTTCTTTCTTTCTTTCCTCTTCGAAACCGCTTGTAATTACCCTTCCGCTTGGTCTATTTAGTTTCCGCGAAGTGTCATGGCCCATCGAAAGAGTTCTGGAAGCCCGTTTCACCCTTCTTTCTCTATCTCTTTCTCTTTCTCTTTCTCTCTCTTTTTCGCTTTTTCTCCTTTCTTTTTTTTCGTCTTCTTTTTTTCTTTCCCCGTCGCTCTATTTCTCTTCGTTCTTTCATGCTCCTCAACGCTCTTTAAAAGAACTTCTTGGAATGAGTAGTATTAACAGGCTAAGCAGCGTTCGATCGTTTCGTCCGTCCTTCTTTCAAGCTATTCCTTTTCTATCCTCTCTCTCTCTGTCTTTTTTTTAATTCTTTTTTTTTCCGTTTTCTTCTTTTTCGTTTGTTTTATTTTCAATTCGTTTCAACCAAAACGACGAGAGTAGATATTTTACGTTCGTTTAAAAATGTCTACAAATAATCGTTTGCTTAATTATCTATCAGACAATTTATCTTACTAATGGATGATTAAAAATTAATGAATTACTATATTAATATATATAGATAACACGTTAATAAATTTTTAAGAGACATAAAGATGAAGGTTTAAGAAAGAAAAAATAAAAAAGAAAAAGATGAACATAGAAATAAATTTGTCTGATTACTTCTTTTCTGTCTTTTTTTTTTCTTTTTTTTATTATTTTTTCGTACTAAAGATAAAATTTCATTTGGATTACTCGAAAATAATAGGAATTTTTGTGATATTACAAAAACACACGGATTCAACGCATTGATAATAATAATAATAATAATAATAATAATAATAATAATAATAATAATAATAATAATAATAATAATAATAATAATGACCGGATATTATGGCAATCGTATTTCTTGCATTCGACGTCGTACTAGTCGATTAATTATCATCCCAGTAGCATCCGCTATACTCCCCGTCTCGTAATACTGTATATTAATCTAATTTCTACAATCTTACCTTCTCTATTAATCAATATTACGTATTACTTTATATGATAGAAATGGGTAGAGATTGCGCCTCTATCTTTTATCGTTAACGTCGTATCGTCGATTCGTTCCACTCTGTTACTCGAAGTAATATGTTTACGAGGAAGTGGATTTTCATTGTTCGTTTTTTATTAGTTCACGTTTCTTCATTTTCGTATTATTAAAGATATCTGATCGATCTCGTTCATAAAATTATTCGTATATACATATACGTAATATACATACATAAATACATAAATACATACATACATACATATATGAATATATATATATATATATATATATATATATATATATATATATAATTATTCCTGATAAATTGATCGGACAGCTTTATGATATTTCTAAAGTAAATGATTTATAAATATAAATGTGTACAACCAAAGTTGTGTACCATTGCTACGTATACAAATATATAAACCCTACCACTGAGTTTTACTGTCGTTATTTATAACGAGCCGTCCACACCCAACGTCGGTTAGCGAGAAAAATAATTAGCGCTCTGCCAATGAATGTGTATTTTGCGAAGGACAAACATGTAGGAGAAGGAGATGATGTAGGAGATGTAGGAATGGAGACGTTGTACGCCGCCCGTTCCGCTCGGAATTTTCGCGTCATTTTGGTCGAGTCGAACGACGACGCGGAACGACGTATAAATCTCAGAGGTGGACCACCCGGCGGAGGCTCATCTCGTTCGTTGCGCCTCATCGAATTCGGAGATTCGAGTGGCGACATTATAGTAAAAGAAAAAGAGAGAGAGAGAGAAAAGAGAAAAAGAGAGAGAGAGAGAGAGAGAGAAGAGCGTGGTTGAAACCTTCAGATTCCTTGACGCAAAGTTCCTTCGTGAGCTTTAACAAAAATGCAAAAGAGAGGGATAGAGGAAAGCTGGGAGGAAGACAGCGAGGGAGAGAGGGAGAAATGGATGGATGGGTGGATGGATGGATGGATGGATGGATGGATGGATGGATGGAAGGTATAGAAGAGAGGTGAGGAAGAAGGGAAACAAGTAGAAAAGTTTTTTTTCTTCTTTTCCTTCCCGAGTGATATAGACGATGGCCCGTTCGAGTTCGTACACCGCTTAAATAAGCCATAAACTCGGCTTATTCGTGACATAACGCGCGGTTGTCATCACCCGTGACGCTCGGGGAGTCCTCGTTGATTTATAAGACGCGTACCGCGTAGCCTAATCTCGAAAAGAGGCGCGAAGAAACAGTTACCTACCCAGCTAAGGATGATCGTCCCTCGATCCAAACGGAGCGAGAAAAAAAAGGAAAAAGAAAGGAGAGAGAGAGAGAGAGAGAGAGAGAGAAGAAAGAAAATTGTGAACTTTCGTCGTACGCGGATTCGGAGAATCTTTCTTTCTTCTTTATCTTGCGAGATATTACGTTTACGAGACACCGAGATTCAGTTTAGAAAAAAGAACGACGAGAGGGAGAGAGGCCTACTGATGATCGAAGAACGACCTTTCCCATTTTCTTTCTTACTCCATTTTTTTTCCAGTATAAATCCCATGAAATATTTTACGACTGTTTTTAATATTGTAATAACTCAGACGAGTTTTCACATTTAATTGGATTTTATTCGATTCTATGGACAATTTATAGTTAGATAATTCTAAATCATAGAAAATTATTCAAATTATACATATCTAAAACTAAACGAAACGAAAGTGAATCAGAAATATTCCTCGCTAATAACAACGCGGTTCAAATGCAAATAGGGTTGAAGGATGAAGGCTGAAAGTTCTTAGAAAAGCTGTCTTTGAGATTTACGTATACAGAAGACAGCGACGAGCAAGGACGAACAGAGAGAAAGAGAGAAAAAGAGAGAGAGAGAGAGAGAGATTGAGTGAGTGAGAGAGAGAAAGAGAGAGAGAGTCGATTCGTGGAACATAAGAAATAAAAGAAAGAGACGATGAACGACGAAAGATGCTACAGAGTAGAGACCTTCTTTGTATGCGTCGTTGAGCTCAAATCGGCAAACGCGTGCCTTAGTTGTGATCCACGAATTTGTGAACGCGCCCATAAGCGTAGACTATTTTAATTGTTTCCATATAATAAAGTAAACGTTAATCTTGATTTGATCCATTATCCTTTATGCACCTATTGATTCAAATTCAAATTTTATCGGATCTACGGAGAATAAAGTGAATGCAAAAAAAACAGAAAAAAAGGAAGAAAGAAAGAAAAGGAAAAAAAGAATAATCTAGGGAGAAAAGAATAAAAAAAAAAAAAAAAAAAAAAAAAAAAACGAAAAAAAAAGAGGGAGGAGGAAATAGACGGACAGTAAAATTCGATGTTGGGGAATATCAAAAGGCCAAAAAAGCGAAAAAAGCGAAAAAAGAGAGAAAAAAAAAAGGAAAAAAGAAAAAAGAAAGAGTGACGACTAACGCGATCCTATCTTTTAATTTATCTCGGCAAAGGTTAATGCGTAATTTATCGTCAGCCACGATGGTGGACCATAGTTATAAAGGGTAAGTGACGCATAAAGGTTCAAACATTCTACGCCAATGGTAGAGTAGAGAAAGCGCAGCACGCGCACCGGGGAGAGAGAGAAAGAGAGAAAGAGAGAGAGAGAGAGAAAGAGTGAGAGAGAGAGAGAGAGTAAGCGCGGGGGTGTGCAAAAGTAAAGTAACTGGCGGGTGCACCTGCTTCTCGGTCCATCATGCGCCGTGTCACCCACGCTACTTTACTGCACTGCGAACCGTGTTATGCATCCGCGAGACAAGGCACTCTGAGGATCTATGGAGGGATTTCAGCGGTAATCGAGAGATACGCGCCATCGTCGTGGTATTTATTCCTCTAGGTCCGAACCGTCGCGCGACATTCCCTACCTCAACTCCCTCCCAACTCCCCCACCCAACCATCCTATCTCTACCATCCTCTTTCTCTTCCACCTCTTTCTTCTTCTTCTTCTTCTTCTTCATCATCATCTTCCTCTTTCTTCTTCCGTGCTTCGTTTCTTA
Organism: Vespa velutina; assembly: GCF_912470025.1. Taxonomy (NCBI): domain Eukaryota; kingdom Metazoa; phylum Arthropoda; class Insecta; order Hymenoptera; family Vespidae; genus Vespa; species Vespa velutina. The sequence goes on from NC_062207.1 coordinate 2,588,374, forward strand.
CATCGGTTCGGGGACTCGTTCGTTGAACAGCTGCAGAACTTGATCGAGCTTCACAACGACCTCGTTTTCCTCTTTGCCAAGTATCTTTTTTTCCTCTTCCTTCATCTTTTTCTTTTTCTTCGTTTTCATCATCATCATCTTCTTCTTCTTCTTCTTCTTCTTTTTTTCTTTTTTCTCTCTCTCCTTATTTCTCTTTTCCTCATGTCCCGAGAGACTTTTCAACAACATTTCAACGGCCATCGACTTTAACAAAGATTTATATATTATCCGTCCGTTCATTAATCATACCATTATTATATTCATTCGTTAATTTTCAATCTATCTCGTTGGATACAATTCGTAATAGGTATTTAGTTGCGACGTTAACGTTTTAAATATTCCCCTCCCCCCAGAGTTCGCTCCCCTGATCCTTGTGTTTCATTTAATTTATAAGAAGGGATAATTAAGCATTACACCCTTCGAACTTAACCGGGGTATAAATTCTTTTTCTTTTTCTCTCTCTCTCTCTTTCGATGCTGTCTCCAATGGTGAGAAGAGGGCGAGACGGATTCGATTGGGGTTGCACCTTGTTCCATGGGACACGTCGTGGACGCTTTTATCTGGTAGTTAGTCATCGGCTGGCAATTTATCACGAGTCACGAGATTCCGTCGGTTTAAGACCCACTTACTATGCGCAAGATCTACCCGTCCGGCGCGCAGTCACATCGCCGATTACATATAATTACCAACGGATTAATTAATTATATCGTAGAACGATAGAGGAAAGAGAAAGAGAGAGAGAGAGAGAGAGAGAGAGAGAGAGAAGACGAAGGTACGCCATTGGGTTCGATACGGTCGAGAATGGGTGAAAGTGAACTCCCTGTAAGTAGATTGAAAGGAGATCTAGAGACATTTTAAGGTCGACGATAACCCGATAGACATGCAAAATGAAATATCGTTTGTGATGTTTCTGATAACGTAATCGATACGCGTACTCTAGATTCTACGGACACGAAGAATTATTTAAATAATTAGAGTTTACATGGGGGGCGCTATTATTAAAAATGAAATATTACGAAAGGGTTGAAACTATGTACATAAAAAAAAAAAAAAAAAAAAAAAGATAAATAAATAAATAAAATCAAATTGAAATAAAAATATCGAGAGAAATTAAACATAAATGATAATCAGAGATTGAACATTAAATATCTTCTCACGAAAAAAAATTCACAATCAATGTAAATAAATTATGGCAATGGTAAATGTATCGAGATTTACAAGGTGAAAGGGAGAACGGTCATTGGTCTCTCTCAGTGAATGCATTGGTACGCCAGAGATAGACTTCTACTGTCATAGTGACACTCGTACTGTACTGACTGTCGGTAGTCACGCAATCGCGAACGTCATCATCCACGTCGTTAGCGTGTTTCAATGTGATCGAGCATCCGTTCTATATGTAATTCATGCCCTCTATCCGCAGGAAAATGACTCGGATGATCGCGTGTTCGCGGCTTACAAAATCCATATACTCTAACACCCCACCCCTCTATTCGATTTTAAACTCGTGCAAAACATTGAATCGGGAACGCGTAATAGTATGACTTTTCAACGATCAATGTGAAATTGTCCTTGGATAAATTTTATGCGATCGTAAATAAAAATAGATTTCATTAAGATTATATATTAATAATATATTTTATACGTAAATTCTTTTTACCTTGGTCCTTTAATCGATACTCTAAAGACATTCTTATGTGTATATATATATATATATACTCTTTGATAAGGAGAAAAAATACATAAACATACACATGCACAATAAAATTTCATAGTGAAAATTAAAGAAAAAGTCAATTTAACGTAGATCGTTCCATCTCAAAGGAACCGAACAAAGCTTGAGAAAACCTCAAAGCACGCTCATGATTCTTCGCATAGAAGAGAAGAGGGAACGATATTTCTGGCACGAAAGCCAAGATCGCGAGAAAACGAAGCCACCCCCGCTTTCTACAACAAAACCAAGGCAACGTCGTCGTCGTCGTAGTCGTTGTAGTCGTCGTCGTCGTCGTCGTCGTCGTCGTCGTCGTCGTCGTCGTCGTCGGCGTCGTAGTAGTCGTAGTAGTCGTCATCACCGTCGTAGTCATAGTTGTGGTTGATGCGTCGCGCGCGCCTACTTACCGGCGCATAAATCAGAATTATTACGAAGCTATTAGCGTTCCGGAGTAACACCGGTACGTGTCCTTCGTGTCGTTGAAGTACGCCAGACTCAACGTCCACCTTCAGTCTTTTCCCACTCCTCAAAAACCCGACATTCCCTAGCTTCCCCTCTCCTAACATCTGTGACGGCTCGGGGTATAGGCAATAATTAATCATTTCGCGAAAAAGAGAGGAAGAGGATAAGGAGAGTAAGAGAATAAGAGAAAGAGAGTAAGAGAGAGAAAGAGAGAAAGAGAAAGATGGTCGGAAAGGAAAGAGAACAGAGAAATGGACACGCACGTGTTCCAGAGAGGTATGTGGAAGCTAGAATGAGAGCGTAAAGAAGCACGAGCGTGAAAGTGTAAACTTGATGGTATAGGTGAGTGCAATGGATGTAAGGACGAAAGAAGAAAAAGAGAAAGAGGGAAAGAGAGAGAGAGAGATATGAGAATATCATGAATGTTTCGACGTGTAAGTATAACATACATAGGAGAATGTATTTGAAAGAAAAAAAAAAAAAAAAAAAAAAAAAAAAATGTTAAAAGATTTTCTTAGGATAATTACTATTTCATTCTTATGATCGAATCGATACAATTGTTAGACATATGGCAACTTCCTCGTTGGAACAAAAAGCAAGCTTTAGGATAAATAAAACATATATGGATAGATATATGTACGTAGGTAGATCTTCGTCTCTGTTCGCGAGAATGTCAACTTAGGCAAGGATCGGCCAAGTATATGTGTATCGCGTACTGACGGATGAATTAAGCTCTAGGCTTTAAGTCCAGCGCTTAGCCCATCAATGTCATCTCCTCGAGAGCTCAGTCTCCCTTCAGACTTATCGGACGGTACAGCAACGGACGGTACCGGGAGGTAGAGTTAGGCCAACAGCAGCCACCCCTTGCGGCAGAGCGGCATCGCGGATTTCCACGTCGGATGTCGTCGCGGCGTCGTCGGCGTTCCCCACCCACGAAATCGCGGAAATGCCATAATATCCATTCGATATTTATTTCCATATTCTTCCTCTTGAAATAGTCGCTTAGTTGAAATTGAGCCTTTCGTCAAATCATCGATTTCGTCACATAATAATCTCAAAAAATCCTAATATCGTTCGACAGATACGCAAGTAATCTTATATACTTAATATAAAATCGAAATAATTACGAATGAATAAATGAGAGATCGTTAAGACAGATGTTAGTAGGAAGAAAAAAAGAATAAATAAACAAAGGATTAAAAGTGCAAAAAAAAAAAAGAAAAGAAGAGGAAGAAGAAGAAGAAAAGAAATGTTTCTCACGAAGAAAACAAATACTTTCGTCTTTCGATTATTACACAGAGAGGAATAATAACAGAGGATTGTCAGAAGTGAATTTTGCATCTCTGAGGCGGCATGTCATTTTCGCGGGAGTTACCTTGTATACGAGTAAGAGTCGTCAAGAAGACTACCACCAGCAGCCGCCCGAGTCGCCTCGAGTCAAAGTCTCGGCCAAGCAGAATAGAATGTCTACGTGAATGGTCTGCTTCTGCTGTTACTGTTGCTCCTGCTGTTACTGTTACTGTTACGGCTGTTACTGTTGCCATCTTTACCTACCGTTGCCTTTGCCACCGTAGAAGATGTTGCGTCTATCTATTCGCTTAACAAAGGTACGCGTCTACCAATGTTACATGGCAACATATACAAGCGTGTCACTCGCAGGTAAATGTTTGCTGAACATCACCGACCGAGCCTAAGAACCGATATGTATTTATTTCCTTAAATCATCATCATTGTCGTTTATGGTTCTATATATCGAATAATACGAAAAATAATAAGAGGAGAATATTATCGATATAATTCGAATGATCGATATAATTCATCTATTATACTTTATTTTTTTCAATACAACTTCTCTGTCTCTCTCTCTCTCACTCTCTCTCTCTCTCTCTCTCTCTCCCTAACATGCAAATTTAAATAAATTTAATTATTATAATAATTATCTAAGAATTCTCAATAAATGATATCAATGATTAACAATCTTAAGATTTAATTATTTAAATATGAAAAAATTGTAGAATAAATCGTAAAGGCAGTATGTTATTTAGAAATTCGTGAGGGATTATTGAGAGAGTAAGTAAAAGGAAGAAGAACACGTAGAGAGAAAGAAGCCGACGGTGATTCAGTCGTAATAATTGTCGGACATAGACATGTAAATTACGCGCGTGGATATAAATGTCAATATGACAGAAAAGACCTGACCGAGGTGAAGCCTTGAAAGAGAAAGAGAAAGAGAAAGAGAGAGAGAGAGAAAGAGAGAAAAGGTGGGCCATTGGTTCCTCTCTCACCCGCCGACCGGTCAAAGTGAAATCATTAGTTTGCTTAAATCAATGTGCACGTAAATGTCTAAGTTATTTATGTCCCGTCATTACGGAGACGTCTTTCGCGTCCCATTGCCATGTCCCTCGACGACTTCGCCCCGTCTTATGGTTGCCACCTCGCCAAAACTTCTCTTATGTTTTCTCACCGCCAAACACTTGATACGCCCTCTTTGATCTTAACAAATTAAAATCCAATACTTAATAGTTCATGATCTAAAGAAAATATATCTGTCGTTAATCCATATCATTTATATTCTGTCGTAGGAATCATAAAATAAAAAGAGAGGATAAAAGAGAAGAAGAAGAAGAAGAAGAAGAAAAAAGATAGATAGATAAATAGATTAGAAAAAAGAAACAATTAAATTCTCCTATAGTCGTATAAATAACACAAATAAATAAATGATGATATACTATATAGAAAAATAATCGAGGATTGTCGCTATCAAATATCAATGGTTCGAATTACAACAAAAACGAAGATCTCGTTCTTCTCCAATAGTTCGAGCCAAGTACTTCGTCCCATCTTCGTACTCTCTTTGATCGTATTCTAATGTCTGGCATCTCTACTCGACTATGAAGTTCGGTTCGTTGCGAAAGCAAAATCCACGGGATTCATCGTCGTCTATGTCGTCTATGTCGTCTATGTCCGTGTTGCGGTTTTGGATAGTAAAGTCACAAAATTGAACGATGTTATGCCCGCGCTAAATGTTTGCCACGTTGTCGCGTAAACAGTAATGAAGCATTTCGAGATATATAACGCCGTAAAATGGTCCAACGAAAATGGCAAACGCCTCTGCCATCATGTTATCTCTCTTCTCTCTCTCTTTCTCTCTGTACCATTCGTGCAATTTGGAATCACAAATCACGAAACGAATGCGTTATCGATAATACAAATAATTTCTACTTCTTAAAATTGTACCATTGTCATAACAATTAGGATTATTATTAATATTATATTAATATTATATAAATACATTGAAATAAAATGGAACGAGAAATGACGATCCGATGTTCGATAAATATCTCTTCGTTTCCTTTGGTTTTATTCTTAAAAAAAAAAAAAAAAAAAAAGATCGACCGAACGACGCACGGTAGCCTTTGTAAAATGGTCGTAGACAAGGTGAGAGCCATGTTCGCGGGTTATTCCCGATGCAACGTGACACGGTTCTCATCCGATACCACCACTTGGATATGGGAGAACCGATCGGTCTCCGATCGTTTGGAATCCTCACGAAGATAGACGCGTCTACTAATAGGATTGATGGCCACGGTTACCAGGAGAGATATCCTTGGGATTTCTACGAAATCCTTTAAATAACACCACTTAAAGCGATCCCGTGTAGAGGAACGTGACACTCGGACTAAACGCGATCGGCCATACGTCCGTTCGACTTCGTTTCGAACAACCATAAATGCCGCTACCACGCACTTGACGTTTCCCGTAATCCCTTCGAGTGCCACGCCACTAGATCTCTCTCGGATCGAACGATCTCTCTCGAGCACTTGGGAAACTGATTTCGTTCGTTTTGATATCCATTATATACGTCGAGTTTATTTTTATTCTCTCTTTCTCTTTCTTTTTCTTTTTCTTTTTCTTCTTCCCTTTCTTGTATTTCACTAAAACGAAACGAAAAAAGAAATCAGAGAGATACACGATCGATGACGATGATTGGAAGAGTAGAGACGAGAAAAAACAAAAAAAGGAAAGAAAGAAAAAAAAAAAGAGAAAAACACAAAGATTTCAACAATAATATAACGTTAATCATTGTCAACGAGCGAATAGAAACATTTATTATTTCTATATTAATTTGATTGAACGTTATGTTCAATATAAAGAATTTTAGACGGTGTTTATCGTAAAAGAGGAGCACGATTAAAGAGATGATCGTACGACCAGGTGCCAGGACTTATGTACGATCAAGAAAAAGAAATAGAGATAGAGATAGATAGATAGATAGATAGACAGACAGAAAGAGAGAGAAAAAGAGAGAGAGAGAGAGAGAGAGAGAGAGAGAGTGGGAGAGAGAGAAAGAGAGAGAAGGCGGCACGAATGAACGGCAGGATGCAGAAACGAATGGCAGGATGCCAGGATAGCAGTCACCTTCGAGTCACGTACATAACAAATGATTGCGGGACTGGCCAAGAGTAAGAAAGAAGATGCAAGAGAAGAAGGAGGAAGAAAGAGAGAGGGATCGAGAATCAAGAAGAGAGAAAGAGAGAGAGAGAGAGAGAGCCGCACGTAGTACCGTGGCGTACGATCTGTTGGTGGTCCGTTGCTCCGGGCGTCGCATCGTTTGTCAAGTCGTCGATATGCCGATCCCGCGGCTCGATTACCATATTTTAACGCCAGCGTTGTTGGCACGCCACCGGCTACCGGAATCCCTTTAAAGCCTTGCCATCCTCCTCCTCTTCCTTTTCTTCTTCTTCTTCTTCTTCTTCTTCTACTTTTATACTTTCTTCTTCTTCTTCGACGTACGATTAGAAATTTCGATGAAGGATAATAATGGTCTCTCTCATTTTCTTTTACTCTTTTTACGTTGGTTGTAATAAAAGTATAACGAAATGAGAAAGAAAGGAAAAGAAAAAGAAGAAAAACAAAAGAAAAGAAAAGAAAAATCATTAGTCCAGATAAGAGATAATTTTGATAATTACAAATGAAAGAGAAGGAAAGAGTTTTCTTATCATCGAAGAACAAAGGCCAGAAGAACTTGCAATGGCATTTCTTTGATATATACAAGAGATATCAAAGAGTCTTCTTGGATCTATTATTTATTTATTTATTTATTTATTTATTTATTTATTTATTTATTTATTTCTGTTACTCTTCCTCTTATTCTCTCATTCTTTCTCATTCTCTCCCTCTCTCTCTCTCTCGTTTGCGCGCATCTCTTGTAGCATATAGCCTTACCAGAGAGAAAAACGTGGGAGTAAGGTTAGGACGTCCAGGTTGGCTGAGCCGAGCTGCGGCAACTCAGAGTATACGTCTCGTCGTGTAGGGATGAGTAGTCAATTTCCTTTCAGCGACACCGGCTGACATCGACGGAGGCGACGGGACCATTTATAACAGGCGCTAATAGATCCCCGGGTAAGCTGGCGTGAGGCCGTTTTACAGGTTTTCCGTCAACATCGGAATACATCAGAGATATATACCGGGTGCCCCGGTCCTGCACACCCTATGTTGGCTAATGGTCGTCGACGTCTACTCCTTCGTCCTTGTCTTTGTCTATGTTTTCACCACCTCTTCTCTCTCTCTTTTCCTTCCTCTCTTCAACTTTTACCCATCCACCTTCTCTAACTCTCTCCTCATATGTCCACCGTTCGTCCGCTGAAACGCGAGCCTTGACACTCCCCTACCTCTATATGTTCATCTCTCTCTCTCTCTCTCTCTCTCTCTCTCTCTCTCTCTCTTTTTCTTTCTCCTTCTCTCTCGTTTTTTTACCCTATCGACGTGCCGTCCCTTTAACGCCCATCCGATAGGAGAATCGTTTTCCTCGGTTGAAAAATCGACGATATCCGACAAATTTGTCGGCTACAACCCCTCTCAGCTTCTCTTTTCACGGACCATAAAAGCATTTACCGTTCCCCTCTTCTACGTCGACTTATAGTACCAACTTTTGAAACGAGGAGTTTCCCAAAGGCGTGTTCGATTGGAAAGTCTTTAAGAGAGAGATTTCGAGATAGGTATTCTTTGGAGGAGGGTGATGGGAATGTCCTTAGTATTGTAAAAAAAAAAAAGAAAGAGGGGATGTCTAACACAGAACGACTACAAGCTTTTGTGTAACGATTTCGAAAGGTAAAAGTCGATTATCGGTTGTTACCTCTCCTCCCCCCCCACCCTACACCTTTTATTATTTCCAATCGTTTTAAATAAATATCACATGCAAGGTCCATTGGTAAATATAAATTCCTTATACGACTTGTAACTGCTTGTATTCCTCGAGATATACTCTCTACCATCACTCACGTATACTTGCGCAATGTAAGAAGAAAAAAAAAAAAGAAAAAAAAAGAGAGAGAAAAAAAGGAGAGAAAAAAGGAAGAAAAGAAGGAAAAAAAAAGGAAGAAAGGAGATAAAAAAGAAGAGAGAGAGAGAGAGAGAAAACAGAAAAAAAAATAGAAAGAAAGAAATATCCACGATGATATTCAACGAGAATATCTCGCGCCTCGTATAGCATATCCATCGTCGATGCCTCGTATCTTTGTTGGAGAGATAATCGCACGGTAGCCATTGCAAAAAAAAAGAGAAAGAAAAAAAAAAAGAAACAAAAAAAAAAGAAAAAACAAAAAAGAAGAGACTGGTAGAGAGAAAGAGAGACGGTACGACGTTCTTAGTTACTTGAATATGATCGAGTATCAACGGGGCATGCTCGCGCCAACACAGTGATCCTGAACAGCCAGGCTAGTAAATGACTCCACCGAGCGAAAGTTGGTTGGCATTGACAGCAGATTGAAATCATTGACTTGGCCGTGTCCGCGTTCACCGGCCTTTTACGAAGCGATATCAGATAGCGTGGAAACTGATAGACG
>NC_062207.1:2602427-2634927 GCF_912470025.1 Vespa velutina
AGAGAGCTCGACCGGTTCGGGTTCGGGTTCGGTTCGGTTCGGGTGCCGGTACGGGAGAACTTCCGCTCTTTCCAAAGCTACATCCTTCGTACCTTAAATCTTTCCTGTCTTCTGGGTGTGTCTTTTATATCGTAAAAGTGATGCCCGAAATATTGGCATTTATTGTCAAACTAATAATCGATTATTTCAATTAAATTGATAGATTTTTTCATCGAGAAAAAAATAGTAATGATAATCGCGTATAAATTTTTTTCAAATAAAACGTATAAAAAAAGATATATATATATATATGTATATATAAAAGAAGAGGAAGAAGGTCGAAAATTTGAAAATTCCTGGCTCCCAGTTTCTCGTGATTCTTTCGAATTTGGTTGAATTCACTATCGCCATCGTCGTCGTCATTGTCGTCCTCGTCCTCGTCGTCGTCGTCGTCGTCGTCTTCGTTGTCGTCGTCGACTCCTCTCGGCACGTATATAACTGCGCATAAGCGAAATTTATACCGGGCGATTTGATTACCGCGATATAAACTTGATGCGGACTCGGACGACAAGACGGGAGCATACATCACCGGAACGCGGTTCGGTGGTACCCATTCTCCTCCTCCTCCTCCTTCTCCACCTCCTTTTCCTCCACCTTCTTCTTCTTCTTCTTCTTCTTTTTCTTCTTCTTCTCTATCTCTACCTCATCGTATCGCTCACCGGCATCCATCGAGTTATCTCACGAATTTTGTTTCTTTTTCCATTCCTTTCCTACAAGTCATACAAGAGATCACTTATCCACTCATCACTTTCCTTTTCAGAAATTACAAATGTCATTATAAAAATTAAATAGAAATCTCGCGATATCCGATAAAACGATATAAAATCGTTATAATACGTAACGATGTAATGTAATATCGAATTGCGAAAAATGATATTATCTGGATTCGAAGAAACTTAAGAGAAATCAAAGTTTAAAAAATACAGAGATCGACGATCCCATGGAAACATATTATACCAGAGATATTCCATTTTCGAGGTTCAGTTTCACGTTCAAAAAAGGTTTCTTTAAATCGTTCTAGATCTCGATCATCACATGGTACTCCTCCTCCTTCTTCTCGCTTTATTCTTTTTCATCATCCTTTTACTTTCTCTCTCTCTCTTTCTCTCTCTTTTTTTCTTATTATGTCTCTTTCTATCTCTACCAAGACGACCAACCAACCAACCAACCAACCGACCGACCGACCGACCGACCGACCGACCGACTCTCTTCTTCTCCCTCGTGCCGCACGTTTCAGTTCGTAAACGAGATAACGAGATCAAATTTATGGTACCAGATCTCCAACGAGAATATGATAATCGCGGCTAATGCCGAATGCTCGTGGTGTTAAGGACCGTAGTTTCTTCCCTGTCCTATTCTATTTTTTGTTCTGTTCTATCCTATTCTGTCTTTTCACTTTTTTGATATTGATGAAATACGAAGAGAGAAAGAGAAAGAGAGAAAGAGAGAGAGGAAAAGAAAATATGTTATACGTAATATACATTTTCTCATAATCAGCGTTGTAGAATTTAAATCATTCAGAACTACTCATTTTCGAATCGGCAAGGTTTATTCAGAAGGTAAAGAGTCCCAATAAATTAATACGATTCATTTCCCTAGCTAAATTCGGTAAGCTGAAGGGAAACTAAACGGAGAGGTTAGCATTGCTTCGAGGAGCCATTCTCTGAGATTTTATTATTCAGGTTCGTAAACACACGTACACGCGCGTTACACACACACATACACATATATATATATATATATATATATATATATATATATATATATATATAAAACTATGGTGCCGGTGAAATCTTTATTTGGAATCATTCCAAGAACAATAACGTATCTTCCCGCTTACCGTCGCGTTGCTGCTGCTGCTGCTCTCTCTCTCTCTCTTTCTTTCTCCTACGTTGATCGCACCACAACCACTGACCCAACACATCCCACCACCATTGCCACCAACCAGCATGATCTGAACGCGGTAAGCACAGCGCCAAAATAAAACTAAACGTAACCCAGTTATTTTCTGTTTGCGCTTTGCCGGCCCGATGATCTCGAGGAGATATGATGCGGACTGCTAAGACGTGTGGAGAGGAGTGGGGTAGACTCTCTTTCTCTTTCTCTCTCTCTCTCTCTCTCTCTCTCTCTCTCTCTCTCCCTCTTTTTCTCGTTGTTAGTGCCGGCACGCGTGTATCATCGTGCATATAAATCAGTCGGCGAGGATCAGATAGGATTTCAGAAATATAAAATACACGGCGATATTAAAAAACAAAAGGAGGCAAGGCCAGGACTGGCCGCGAACGTTCAAGAAGTCCCGGCTGCGACTCTAGAAGGAAAGAAAAAAAGAAAAAAGAAAAAAAAAGAAAAAGAAAAAATAAATAAATAAAAAGAGAGAAAAAAAGAGAAATATAAAAAGAAAGAAAGAAAGAAAGAAAAAGAGATTTGATTGAGGCAGAGATGAAAAAAGTAGGAGGAAGAGAGGTAAGGTTGTCGGCATACGTAGAGAAAGAGAGAGAGAGAGAAAGACAAGAGAGAGAGACACTCTCGTGATTAGTGGCCACGATTCTCTTCGCGATTACAACTTGTTTACGCGAATTTCGGGCTAATTTATACTCGCTCGGTGAAACGACGAAAATCACTGGTTGGTAGGAGAGAGAGAAAGAGAGAGAGAGAGAGAGAGAGAGACACCATCATACAGAGAAAAAAAAAAGAGAGAAAGAGAGGAGCTACAGTGAGAGGCGAAAAGTAGTTCGATCAGATTCCGAGGGAGGCCGGTTACGTGGAAAGATAGCCGAGATAGGACGATTTCGTGGCTAGGTAAAACGGGCTCCTTCGAAAAAACTAATCGAAAGCTTCTGCCGTGAAAGAGGGATACCTAAAAACAATGTACATATATAATATCCTCCTTCTTCTAAAACGGTAAAGGATAGTATATATATATATATATGGCGAAGGTGATAGAGAAAAAGAGAGAGAGAGAGAGAGAGAGAGATGAGACGAGGCAGAGACCGAGGGATGGGTAAGGGAGGGAAGGGTTTTGGGTTCGCTAGATGCGAAAGGAAAACGACGACGAAAAGAAACGCGCGAGGATAGAAGAGAGCTTGTGGAAGGTGGAAGCACTCAATTCATCAAGGAGTCGACGGCACCGTAATTTAAGACTGCTTTTAACTCTTGGGTGTCGCAATTTATGTGAGCTTCTTATAAAAGAATGGCGCTTTTCTTCTACTTCTCCTAGACACACACCAACAGTATCCCAACTACCACCACCACTACCACTACCACCACCATCACCACCGTGTTAACTCGAGATATAACCATATACGTAACAACCTCCCTTCTCTTTTTTTACCTTACCTTTTGACTCATATCGAAGCAACCCCTGCTTACGGAATAGAGATATACCTTGGGATGCCTCAGCAATACTTCGTGGATCTTCCCGATATAAACGTTTTTTCCACCGATTACCCTCTTTTTTTTTCTCTTTGTTTTTCTTTTTGGGTTTTTGTCTTCTTCTTTTTTCTTTTTTTTTTTTTTCCTTTTTTTCGTTTTTTTTTTTTTTTTTTTTTTTTTTATTTTGTTATTTTGATATGGAAAATAAAGTCGAATATAAATTTTGTTAATTACAAAACATTTTTTATCACTTAATACGTGACCGAATTTAAATACAATGAATGTTATAAAAAAAAAAAAAAAAAAAAAAAAAAAAAAAACGAAACAAAAAAAGGAGGAAGACAAAAAAAGGGCGAAAAAATAAAAACAAGAGCCAGGTGACTTACATGATCATACCGCCAGAAACATGAAATAAAAAAAATCGAAAAAGAAAAATAAAAAATGGGAGTATTTATCCAGAGAGCATACAATCTCTCCTCTTCCTCTTCCTCTCACTCTCGCTCTCTCTCTCTCTCTCTCCCTCTCTCTCTCTCACACTCTGCGGTCCTCTTCTCTTTTTTTCGCTTTCCGTTCTGCTCTTTTCGGCCAATTTGCCACATATTAGGCGGGTTATAAATTCGCACCGCGTTACAACACACTGCTGGCGTCGTTATTAACGCTCTTCATTTGGTACACCGTTGAGAACCAGTCTTGGCATTCGTTTGGCTTTCTTCGGTATATATACGTTCTTCGTGATTTAAACAAATAGCTCTCTATAGAATGAAATAGTTTTTCGAAACATTAAAAATAATACGATATATCACGAAACGTGATGAAATACCTTCAGGATAAATGATATTAAAATCAGAATGAAATGACTCTCGTCGTTCGACGAACTTGGATGATGTGAAAAATTGAAGACAGAAAAAATACAAAAAAAAGAAAGATTAAATACTAAAAGAAGAGAGAGAGAGAGAGAGAGAAAAAAAAAAGAAAGAAAAATCCGACACAAAGTTCGTTCACTGATTTACATTAACTTTTTCAACTCGTCCCTCGACGATATTCTATCTTTGGAAGGATCTGCGTTGTCCTTTACGATCCCGTAAAGAATTCCACGATGCATAGAACTTGGCCGGAAAGGCCGATAATTCTGTGGACGAGCTGGACGGACATCAGCGGAAATTAATCGACCGTTATTCTCCGCTAGTCGTATACAGAGAACGAAACGAGCGGATATATCACCTGAACCTATAATACATGTATCCTATCGTCCTCTCCCTCTTTCGTTTTTCTCTTTACTCTCTCACTCTCTCTCTCTCTCACTCTTTCTCTTTCTCTTTCTCTTTATCTCTCTTTCTCTCTCATTCTCCTTCCATGCAGGACAGGTTCGAATAAAGAGAAGATTCCCTCTTCTCTCGGTAGCCCGTAAGAGGCGGATCTGGATCTCTGGACGTTATCAAATCATCGTTTGTTTACGCCTAATCCCTGAATTAATGATTAGGACACCCTCTCCTTCTCCAACTCCTCCTTTTCTCTTCACCATAGCGGCATGATGCGACGGATCTTAAGACTCGCCAGGAACGGAATCGTTGTACCGGGTGTCGTAAATCGAATCGATACAACGAGATCAGAGAAATGATCATTTCTATTTTATAGTAATACGATTGGAAAATTAATTTCTTTTTTTCTTTTTTTTTTTTTTTTTTTTTTTTTTTTAGGACATTCATATTTTTACGACTTATCTTAAAATAATATAATATCAATTGATCCTTAACGACGATACGTATTAAATCGCCGCACGTAAAATGGAATGCAATATTTTGTGTGATACGGATAGTCGATATAGAAATATGAAAAAGTGTTGCGATATAGAAAAATAAAAAAAGAAAAAACTAAAAAAAGAAGGAAAAAAAGAAAATAAAAGAAAAAGAGGACAAAGGAGGAAAATAAAGTAAAGATAAAAGGAATGGTGATCGACTATGAAACTACGAGAACATTTGCGCGAGAATTCGTCACCCGTTACATCCTTCAAAACTGTATGTAGACTCGGTGGTCGGAATATATCCCCTTAATTATCCTGTGTGTGCATTCTGAGTGTGAACTCTCCATTAATCATAGGAGAAGATAGAAGGGTGGAAGGAGGGAGAGTAAGAGAGAGAGAGAGAAAGAGAGAGAGAGAGTGAAAGAGAAAGAGTGAGAGTGTATAAGAGAGAGAGAGAGAGAGAGATGGAGAGGAAGGGAGAACGTGAGACGAAGAGGGAAGGGAGGGAGCGATGTAGCCCCGTTGTGCTATAGCTCGAACGATTTTAATTCAGACTGGCCGCTCCATATGTATTCCACGGAGCCCACGGGATCATTAGTAACCTTAGGTGGACACCTCCGAGTCGTTCTTCATTCTCACGATGATGCCACCGTCGCTGCGGAATCCACCGATCTCACCTTCATCATTGGCGAACGAGTACGACGGAGATCCCTTCGAAAATCCTTCAGGGGATCTAAAAACGGAGTTGATGGCTCTTCTTAATGCAATTTTCCCTTTTGCTTTTCAATTTTCCGATAAACGATCTTTTAAATAAAGAACGTGAAATCGTTCCTCGTCCTTTCGTATAATCTCGAAATAATACGAAACGATCGATACAATTTTATAATATTAGTAATCTCTATATATATATATGTGTGTGTGTACGTACTAATAAAAGCTTGAAAATTCATTTGGAAGTTCTCAAAATTGAAATTTTGTTCTAGAAAAAAAAAAGTAAGAGAGAGAGAGAGAGAGAGAGAGAGAGAGAGAGAGAGAGAGAAAAGAAATTTGCATGACCACGAACACGCATCTTCTGATAGGCATTTTCCTAGTGGCACTTTAGAAAGTACGGGAAGAACTCGCTTGGGTCTTTTCCCTTGTAACGATCGTTTTCATGGGAAATAACGTATAAAATGAATTGGCTATAAAGTCTTGGCAAAACGTGCGTTAGATGTTCTAACACCCATGCCCGAGTTATTCGTACTTTGGTTTAGAACCGTAACGAACACAGGTACGGTATAACTTGACATCCAAGGTTAGGGACGAGTATTACGCATCGATCGTATATCAATCTAATCCATATTAAATCCTGATAGAACCGTGTTCGCACGCGGAAGCCTCGAGCTTCCTTTATATTATATATACATATATATATATATATATAAAATATATACGAATATACACAATGATGTCGCGCGCGCACATGTGTATGTATGTATATATGTATGTACATACAAAAATGATTTGTTTAGCTGCGATAAAGACGCCTAAGATTTTTGTTACATCTCGAGTTCACGGACGTTCTTATACGATATTAATTTTTCTCGTCGATAATCTCGTAAGAATTTAAAGGATCGCCGATAAATAAAAGTAATAAGTTTCGATCTAACATAATAATAATAATAATAATAATAATAATAATAATAATAATAAAAATAATAATATTAATAATAAAAAAAAAGAAAAGAAAAGAAAAGAAAAAAATACTAACGCCTTACGTCGAGCAAGAAACGACCATAAGAAAATCCCTCATGTAATCCCACTTTTTACACTACGATTGAAATTTTCTAAGGCGATAAACTTGGAAGGGAGGAAAGGGAACTTCTCCTCCTCCTCCTCCTCCTCTTCCATCTCCATCTCCATCCTATCTCTCACCATATATTCTCTCACCCATTCCCATTCTATCCCTACGTCGTTCGTCGTCATGCGGGTGGCAAAATTGCAAAGTGCAACGCGCTCCAGATGGACCACACGCGAATGGCCGAGGGCGAAGCTGCCGTCGATACATCCTCGTCGATATGGACACGCGTTGGCCGACTACACCAGACCTCTCTCGTTCCCTCTCACGTTCCCTCTTCTTTCTCTCGTTCCCTCATCCTCTTTCCTTGGCAATAGCATGGATCGAGCAGCATGCATCCCTCTGGCACCGCTCGTAAACATACAATGCACGCGGCCGCCGTACGCGATATTATACACGGCGCGTTCACGGCGAGTTCACGGCACGTTATAACCCGTAACACTATTCAAGACGATATAGGTGCGGGGCTAAACGCACTTCGTGACTTTTGAAAAATTTTGCGATTACGTCGCAGGCACGGGGACGTGCCCTCCCTCCTCCGTCTCGCCACGCCACGCCACGTCTCTCACCCCACTATCCCGCCCCCATACACAAGATTTTCAGGGGTCCAGAGGTCCGCTTCTACTCATTAGCACGTCCGATCGACCCTTTTGTTTCCGAACAAAATCATCCGTCCTGACCGTCTTGTGTCGGCGAAGATCAAAACAGGTCCTTTCCAAGAAGACTTCTTCGGGAAAAGAGAGAAGAAGAAGAAAAAAAAAAAAAAGAGAAAAAAAAGGAAAGAAAAAATAGAAGAAAAAAAAAAAAAGAAACAAAAGAAAATAAATAAATATTCCTCCATGTTTTATCTTTCCCTTTTATATACTACTCCCCGTTCCTCCCACCCTCCCCATATACCTCTACCAACCACCTGCCCTTTCCCTTAAAGAAAGATAACAACCGTAATGTTAATATTGACGATCGATACGCGATCACGTTTATCAAGATCCTCCAAATGGAAACAACCTACCAATATAATCAAGAAGAGAGATAAAGAGATAGATAGATAGATATATATATATATAGAGAGAGAGAGAGATTCGATACGCTTTGAAAGTTCGCGAGGACGATCAGGAGGCAAGATTTCCACAAGCGAAATCTATATAATCGATTCTGATTGCATTGAAGCCCGGTAGTGGTGGCGTTGATTGGTGCATTCATAAATATCCATTAGTGGACAATGTCGGTAATGATCGGAGCTGCGGGCTACGCCCTGCCGCGCAAAAGGCCCTTCGGTAGCCGACTCTTCTTCATCCAGCTAGTCTTTTCCTTCCTTTCGTAGACGAGAAACAAGACTACCGATCGTAGCACGCCATCCGTCTGCATCACCTTCTTTCTTTTCTCTTTCTTCTCTTTTCTTGTCTCCTTCTTCTCTCTGCCTATCTCTTTTTCTTTTTCTTCTTTCTCGTTCTCTCTCACTCTCTCTCTCTCTCTTTCTCTCTCTCTCGCACACGCTGTATCCCGCACTCTTTCTCTTTTTCGACTTATTCGCCTCATTGGAATACCTATTGGATGAACGCATTCGATTTCGGAGGCACGATATATCGAATGACCTTCGATCGGAGATGGGCTTAAAGGATGAGCCATAGGAGAAGAAGCAAGAGGAGGAGGAACAGGAGGAGGAAGAGAAGGAGGGAAGAACCTCAAGGACACCTTTGAAGAGAAGCCGTCGAGAAACTAATCCTACGTTCGGACTAAACGTAAAACTTTTGCTCTCTCTCTCTCTCTCTCTCTCTCTCTCTCTCTCCCTCTCTCTTTTTCTCTTTCTCTTTCTCTTTCTGTCGATCTAGAATATAAAAAAGGAAAAAAGAAAAAAAAGGGAAAGATACGAGGGATCGATCATAGCCTGCTCGTCTTTCATGACAAGGATTATACGTCAGATCGATTAGCTCTGTTTGTTTCTTCTTCTTCTTCTTCTTCTTCTTCTTCTTCTTCTTCTTCCTCCTTTAATACAGATTAAGATTCTACGGTTATTAATAAGTTGGAATTTCTCGATAAGATCTCTTTTATTCTCTATTTTCTGTCTTCTCTTTCTCTCTCTTACATAAAGCATACATATACACCATATACATACTTACGCACACACATGTATACTCTCTCTTTCTTTCTATCTTTCTTTCTCTTTCTCTTTCTCTCTCGACTCGGAGATTTTGATATTCTTCGTGGTGTTATTATCAATTTTACGGAGAACAATATTTCCTCTGGATGTAGAGATACTATATCGAATCGCCGATAAGAGATATCGCTAGGGATGATCGCTTACGGGCAAGGTCGAATTTACGATCTCTTGCCGATCAGATTTCCACGGTGAAACTGGTTCTATGTTCATTGGTACCAATTAGAAAACTCGTTTTCGTACCTCCTTCTTCATAATCCGGAATAAGTTGGACGACCGTTTTGTCGATCTTGATCCGTAATTAGTTCCACCAGTGTAGGGGAGTATAGTTGCGTCTATATCGCATCGTCTCGTTAATACTTATTCCCATTTTTACGAGATAAACTCAGTGTCCCTCGTTTGTCGGTTCTAACTTATGCGTAAAAAAAGAGAAAGAGAAAGTAAAGAAAAGTAAAAAAAAATATCTATGTATATATATATATATATATATATACACATCATACAGGTTTCGCTAGAAAATGCCGATACACGAGAGAGAAAGAGGGAGAGAGAGAGAGAGAGAGAGAGAGAGAGAGAGAGAGAGAGAGAGAGAGATAGAGATAAATTCAAAACGCGCTGCTCGTTCGTTCGTCTATCTTATTAAGTGTTTAAAACGTATCTAGAGAGAAAGAACTCGTTCGCGTGCTATTAATTATCCAGATTTAACGGTGTGTCGTTCGTTAGCATTCACCGAGTCTCAGGGTCCTATTACAAATTGGCTTATCTGCATTTTAAACGATTAACGCGGTAATCAAACGAGAACCGTCGTCATATTCTCCTGCCTTTACACGAATTACCAGAACTTCGCTCGTATTCTGATAAGGAAAAAGAAAGAAAGAAAGAAAGAAAAAAGAAAAAAGAAAATAGATGGAAAGAAATGACAATGATAACCGGATAACATTTTTACAAAGATTTATAAAGGAACATATCTATTTCCGATAACTGAACATAAATAATCGGACGATAAATGTAGATCGTGTTATAAATCGGTTGGACGAACGCTAGAAGGGGGAGGGGGGGGGGGTGGATTTTAAGGTCCGTTAGATGAGAAACCACCAGAGTCCCTTTTCCCTTTCGAGATGATTTTTCTTTTCTCTCTTTCTTTTTTTCTTCTCATTTCTTTCTTTCTTCCTTTTTTTATCCTTTTTACCCTACATCATGGCAGCACCATCGCAGCAAACGTCAGTGCCATCGGCATCAACCTTCATCCTGATTTCAACTATCCTTCTCTCTTTCTATTCGCGCCAACGCGTATCACGCGTTAACGCTCGAAGATCTAGACGCACACGTACCTTAGAAATCTCTAACAATATAGCCTGTTATACCTGTTGAACGCATAGACAGGTGACACCCTCTGTTCCCTTTATGTTCTTCTCGCGTATATATATATATATATATATATCCGTTAGCTCGTATTTTATCGTTCGGAAAGTTTGATTTCTCTTCTTCTTCTTCTTCTTCTTCATCTTGTCTATTCTCTATCCCTATCTCTTTCTCTTTCTCTCTGCTCAAACGCAAGGCACAATGCAACGGATACATTGGTTCCATGGTGGAGTCTCTCCCACGCCGATCAGCAGTCAAGTGAGGTCGGATTACTTTCATAAATTTTCCCCCATCGAGAGACTTGGATCGGGGCGTCGATCGAACAACTCTCCTAGGGTAATCCAAAGTAACTATTGTTGAATCTTCTCGAGGATCTTTGCTCCTTCTGGCTCGACCAGATCGAGAGAAAAAAAATCGAAGCAGGAAGTCGAATAAATCGGAGGGTTGGATATAGGAAGCGAAAGAAACTCAAGGGTTTCTTTTTTTTCTTCTTCTTCTTCTTCTTCTTTCTTTTCTTTCTTTCTTTCTTTCTTTTTCGTTTAACTTAAGACGAGAATAACCTGCTTAGGTTAGATTCTTTATTATCTTTATCTTTCATTCTTCGTGGGAATAATGTTTAATAACGATAATGGTTGATTCCCTGATCAAATATCGTCGATATATATATATATAAAATGAAACACCAAATCGAGAGCAGATTCTGTAGAAAATTATTTCTATGGTGGTAAACCTGAAAAATTCCAAGAGATTTAACATAGTTCTCGGGATCGAAGTCATGGGGTCTAGTAAAGGTATAAATTAAAATCAATCAAGTCTAGCTTTTCCAAACTTTCTCCAGATTAGCATCACGTCTGCTTGGTTATAATTTGTGGGTTGACTCCTGCTGAGATACTCACCAAGAGGGCGAGAGGGCAGGGCCCCTAGCTACGTTTCTTCTACTTTAGTTCGAATTCGAAACGTCACGCGTTGGCTACACCCTCGTCAATATCGATGTACACCCACCCATCGACTTCGAAACACCACCATCGTCGTCGTCGTCGTCATCGTCATCGTCGTCGAGAGAGAAACGAAAGGAAGCCAAAAAGGAGACCAAATTAAAAATCCTGTCAGAATAATAATACCCATGTTGGACGCTTCTCAGATTTCGTAGATCCTTTTGAACCTCGATCATATTAGGATCCAAAAGATTTGCCTGTTTTCACGATTAGATTAGCGCGTAAATCTATGATATGCCTGTTATTTATCTGTCTTCTATATTCGATAAATTCAAATAAGAATTAACAGGGCTCACTGAATCTGATCCTAAATCAAAAACGAATTATCTCAGACCTCCCTGGAACGATCTTCGAAGTTTCGATAAGGAGTTTCGCGTTATTACACAGAGCGCGTTGACTTCCGAACTGCGCTGAACTATTATATACTACCGTTACGACGACCGTAAATGCGTATACACTCGAGTGCAATGCGTAATTTACTGCCACCGGTTGAAGCCGTTAGACAGAGACAGAGAGAGAGAGAGAGAGAGAGAGAGAGAGAGAGAGAGAGAGAGAGAGAGAGAGAGAGAGAGACGTGGAGCCTCGATTGGACGCCAATCGTGCGGAAATTACGAGAACTACGACGTTTTGCTGTCTCAAACTCGTGGGAATGGGAATAAATCAAAACCAAAACCAAAATCAAAATTGAAATCTTTAAAACTAGTTTTTTCTTTTCCTCCCAACCCTCTTGCGTTTCATCTTCAAAATTTCTTTTTCTAAATTATCGTAATTAATAAATTCAATTGCGATCAATTAATTAAGATCAATAAGAAAATAAGAACGATTATTTTTAAATAGAATTTATATCCGATCGATAAAAATATTGTTTTTAATTCGTTGCCGTTCAGTATGCGGATATAATTAAGGTCTCACGAAGCATTCCGTATGTACGTGGCATGGGCGTAAATAATCAGTAATGATCGGCGTGCGCGGCCAACGACTGACAAAAATCAAGGGAGAGAGAGAGAGAGAGAGAGAAAGGGAGAGAGGGAGACAGAGGGAAGAGAGGAAAGTGACGTGAACGTCTGTGCTGGAAGGGTACTGAGAATACGTACTAGTTCGTTCGAGGGTGGGTATGTATAATGATACGGGCGTCGGTATCGGTACGAGAGAATCTCGGCTGGAATCTCGAAGAGTACTGTAACATGCCCTTAAGGGACTGCCGTACCTACCACCTCCGGCCTCCCTGTAAGAGTATAAGTCGAGAAAACCGAAACGTGTCAAACACATTTTCCTTTCACTCCAAGTTTACCTTCAGTTTAGTTATCACGACGATTTCACGAACGATATAATTTCTTTTTAAAATAATATTACGCATTCCATGATCTTTCAAGTTACTTTTAAGAACGGAAAAAAAGAGAGAGAGAGAGAGAGAGAAAGAGAGAGAATAATTATAACAGCATTAAAATAAAAGAGAGAGAAAGAGAGAGAAAAAAAAAAGAAAAGAAAGATTTTAATCGCATTAAATCGATTGCAAGATTATAATGAAAAATCGTCGAAATAATCGAGTATATTAACTTGGTTTGGCGCAGCAAGAAGTCAATAATTATCAAGAAGGTTGGCTAACTTTTAAACACGACTTAACTAATTTTCAGATAGTTTAATATCTTACGTGTCTCTCTCTCTCTCTCTCTCTCTCTCTCTCTCTCTCTTTCTCACCCCTCTTGATCTTTCTCTCGCTACAGAGCGAAGATGTACGAGTTAAGTCGTAGAGTCTGTCGGTGGTGGTAGTGATCACGGAGAATATCGGAGAGAGGAGGAGTAGGAGGAAGCAGAGAAGGAGAAGAAGGAGAGAGATGAAGGAGAAGGAAGATGGTAGATAGGGCGGGTGAAAGGGTAACGATGGATAGAGCGAGAGGGTGGATGAGCCTGGAAGCGAAGTGGGCTGACTGACGTGTAAAGACACCTTCACGTCCCGAAGAATTTAACTAATTATAATATGGGATAAACCGTTTATTCCCGCCTGGCAGTCTAGTCGGAGCGATACTGATACCACTACCACCACCACCACCACCACCACCACCATCACTTCTCTCTCTCTCACTCTCTCTCTCTCTCTCTCTCTCTCTCTCTATCCCTCCAACCTCCTACTACTCTTCCTCCTCTTTCGTCTCCTTCTTCCGCGGCTCTCCGGTCCTCCTCCTTCTTGGATCCGCGCCGCCCGCCGCCACGAGACTTGGCACACGTCACAGAAGTTAGCAACTCGAGGTGCGGGGCACCGGGCCATGATTAGGCCAGATTATGGAGGTTGAACTTTGATCGTCTCTTCTGGATGAAGGGGATAGAAGGGAGGGAGGGAGGGTGGGAGGATGGTATGGGAAGGAGGGAGTGAAGAAAGTGGGTGGGGGAAAGGGTGAGCTGAGAGAGACTCTACTCCTGGAGAGGGGTCGAGAGGAAACCTGGATTTCGCCTCTTCGACGTATAGATCGTTTTTGAACACCCACGCCCTATCTTTACAGCTTTCCTTCTTCTTCTTCTTCTTCCTCTTCGCCCTGTCTAAATTATTTCTCTCCTTTTAATCCTCTTTACTCATCTAATCATTTTTATAGATACGTATGTATCGTACATATGTATACTTCGTGAGGATTTTATTACTCCCAAGACGAAGAGATATCATCGGTTATTGGCTTTCTTACACGAACGAATATATATATATATATATATATATATATATTATTGGAATAGTAGGTTACAAGAAATCATCGTTCGTTAATTGAGCCACGATTAGCTTCTAAAGACTCCGGTATATCCTTGGTAACTTCTTAACCATCAATAATTCCCGTCGCATTAACAGTCCCACTCTTTCTCTCTCTCTCTCTCTCTCTCTCTCTCTCTCTCTCTCTTTCTCTCTCTATCTCTATCTTTCTTCTTCTCCTTCTCTTTCATTTGCCTTCTCCATCATTCTCGAGGCAATTAAAAACGATGAAACGCGAGGCCGATAATCCCCGTGCGCATCTGCCTGATGCATCCTGACTACCCGAACGTTTCTTTCCATCGCCAGGACGTAAAAGTTTTAGCAGGTGCTCCAGATTGTCCGTCAATTACATTTCTACAAATTCAAACGTCGAGAGGTACAATAGCCGTGGAAATAAAACAAAAAAAGAAAAGAAAAAAAAAAAAAAAAGAAAAAAGGAAAGAAGAAAAAAAGAAGAAAATGAAAGAAAAACGCAGGCGTATAAACTGTTATTATCGAGAAGAAACGAGAAAGAAACGAAATCACGTAGTTTTGCTAATATTCTTACAAATTAAGAATCAAACTGAAATGATCCAACCGCATAGAAATTTAAACGGTGGCGGATGATAAAGGAGCAAGTAGTTGTAGTAATAGTAATAGTACTAGTAATAGTAATAGTAGTAGTAGTAGTAGTAGTAGTAGTAGTAGTAGTAGTAGTAGTAGTAGTAATAGTAGTAGTAATAGTAGAAGTAGTAGTAACTCCTCATATATTACACTGTACAGTTCGTAATTGCCCGTAGGAAAATTACGGTGGACCCCTGTAAACCATGAAAACGCCATCTTTCCTGGATTACGTTCTCGCGGGTCTAATCGTAGAATGAAATTTAATGATACGAAATCCTCCGGAACGCCGATATAACTTCTTTACCGTCTCTAATACTCAACTCGTCGAAACTAAAAGACTCCTTCTTTATTTCTTTCATTCTTTCTTTCTTCCTTCCTTCCGATCGAAACCATCCTGACTATTTCTTTCGTCCTGGCAATATCCTCCTTCGTTGCAAGACGAAGCGAGACGAAAGAAGAAGACGTTCGGCGCGAGCGAGTAGAGCCGACGAAACGGAATCTGTGTGTGGCCGAGAGAAGAGCATGTATAAATACGCGAGGAGAGCCGCGTATAACAAGTTATGGCAGATAAATTTATAGCATCTCCAGCGAAACGCCATTACTTTAAACGCACCCCTCTTTTCTCTCACTCTCTCTCTCTCTCTTTCACACACACACGCACACTCTCTGTCTTTCTCTTTATCTATCTATCTCTTTTTCATGCGTACAAAACCATCCTTTTTCGACCACACACTTCATCTCTCTCTTTTTTTCTTCTCTCTTTCTCCCTCTCTCCCACTTTCTCTCTCTGCCTCTCTCTCTCTCTCTCTCTCTCTCTTCGTCTCGTTCCACATTTCCCACGATTCGCTTCTTCTTCTTTTAAATCGACTATCTGTTTTTACGATTTTTAAATAACCCATACAAAATATATTCCTGCGAGATTATCGAAACGTTTCCGATCACTAACACCATGAATCTTATTAAATGATCTTTCTAATGATCATCATATGAGGATTAAAAATATCATTGAATATTTTTTCCCAAGCTGACCATGCAACGAAAAATATGAACGATAAGATAGAGAATAGGGGCGCGATTGGATTTAAGGAGGAAAAAAAATTTTCAATGTATTTCTTTGTCATGAACAATAACGGTGTTTTCATTATTGAAAAGCAAAGTAAAAGAAGAAGAAGAAGAAGAAGACGAAGAAAAAAGAAGAAGAAGAAGAAGAAGAAGAAGAAGAAAAAGATGAGAAGATGAGAAGAAGGACAGCGTGCGATATCGGTCACGCGGCTTGCGAACTCTAGGAAGAGGTGGACTCTCTACCGACCACCGTGGGCTTCCCCCTTAAGTCTACTCTTCTCTCTGTGGCACGGTGTGCCCCTATAAGAAGTGATCGTTACTGCGCGCCGCCCTATAATCTACACGGGCTAATGACGTCCATTACGTTACTGCGCGTCTTGGCCGCACTTCGGACCGCTCGCGTCGTACGCTCTCACTTGGCCACGCTTGCTCCTGATACGCGACTCTCTCCTTTTCCAACATCTTCCTTCTCTTTCTTCCAAACACACATACGCACATAGACACATACACTCTCTTACACTCTGTCTCTCTCTCTCTCTCTCTCTCTCTCTGTCTCACTGTCTCTGTTTATCTTCTTCTTATTTTATTCCTCCTTCTTTAATTTCTTTGGTGTCTCCACTCTGCTAGATTTGCTAGTCAAAGAAATTAAAGGAAAAAAACGCGATTGTTATTAACTTTTACGATACAAGTTAAAGAGAGAGAGAGAGAGAGAGAGAGAGAAACAATCGAAGTCAAATAAGATAAGAAGATAGAAGATAAGATGAAGCATGATCGAATAAAAAGTTTCGTTATTGATCTCTTTCCTCGGGAGTAACGAGTAAGAAGAAAAAGGGATATAAGAGAGATCAAAAAAAAAAAAAAAAAAAAAAAAAAGAAAAAAAGAAAAAAAAATAAAGAGAGAGAAAGAAAAATAGGCGGAACGAAAAGATTTTTCAATGTCCCTCTGCCAGAGTTGTTGCTTTCACGATCGAGAAACGAAAGATACAAGCGCGTAGGTAGTACCAAGAGAAAGAGAGAAGAGAGACACACAGTCGCGACTCTGTCCCCCGGTTAGCGAGCCGAAGAACGGTCCTCGAAAGAGCGAGTTCAGGACGCTAATTAGCGCATTGATTGTTTCGCCTCGTTAAAAATGTCCGGAGGTAAATCTCCGCTTTATTATCCGGAACGTTTAGCTTTTTACGTTGCGAGTGAGAGTGGGCGGAGGGAGACGTCTGAAATCTTCGATGGCTCAGCGCCAAGCCGACTCTACTCTGGACTCAGGATTAATGCGTATTTTATGTACATTTCCCGTGCATTTCCGAGATCAGCCATTTCGTACAGAGAGAAAGAGAGAAAGAGAGAGAGAGGGACGACGACGACGACGACGATCCTACCTCTTCTTCGAACGAAATACGCTTTCTTCGGATGGCAGTGCGCGTAGGTCGCAAAGGTCCGGCGAGCCCTTCGAAGGGAAGCCCACGCTCGTACGAGAGAAAGAGATTCAAGAGACTGAAATTAAGCGGAGTTAACCGGAAAGGTTTGCATGCAAGAAGTACATATAGACACACACACACACACACACAAATACACACACACACACACATATACACATGGTGGTCCTTTGAAGTTAGGCCACCTAAATAACTCTACGACTTATTATTGTAACGCAAAGAATATTTTTGACGTAATGTGCGTAATATCAAAGGATCAATATCTCGTAAGAATATTTTTACCCAAGGTCATTCTTCTCGGAGTAATTAAGGTCATCGATGTTTTCGTTGACAACCAACAGATAGATACCGAAAGATAGCCGAAGATTACCGAGAATGGCCGATGATAATAGTAGTAGACGTTGCCATTATTTTCAGTCCTCTTTGTTCATCAGTTTCACGTTGACTTCAATTCTCGATGGTCAAAGTCAAGATTATCTTATTATAGATATCTAAAGGTATTTTTTCTTTTCTTAATCAATTACACGATACATTTATTAGATAGAAAAAAAAACCAATCGAAATATAATCAATCACAAGCGTAGAAAATACTTTTCCTTAACCATTCGATATTGTTTGTGAGAGAACATAACCTAATTCATTATAAAATTGTATATAATTAAAAGAGAAAATCGACGATATAGGATTTGCATAATTTCTAAGATATTCATAAAATAGTTGAATCTTTTTAATCTTAATCATTGACACTGTCTGAATATAAACGTTTGACTCTTTCGTGCGGCTATGTCAGTATGCTCAGCTGAGCGTCAATAAAGCATAAATAGTTTCGAAAGTTCGAGAGCGTTTCAGCCATCGTCGAAATGCACGCGAGTTCATAAACATTCGCGTTGAACAAGACACGAACTATGCATGCATGCGACTTCCATACTTCTCTATTTTCATCGTAAATACCAAGCAATTGTTATTTCTTCTTGAGAAAGAAAGAAAAAGCCTTTACCCCTACCCTTTTCCATTTTGCCAAAGAAGAGAGAGATCGTTCGTCTTACGATAATAAACGTAAAAGAAAAAGAATTAAAAGGAAAGAAATGGTAAGAAAAGAAGAAGAAGAAAAAAAAAAGGAGGAGAGAAAGGAAAATAGGAAAAGAAGGTAAGAAAAGAAAAATGGCTAATTTACAAGCATGGTCTGGTGGTATATATTAGTTAAGGAATTAGCGCGAATTCAGGGAGGACGATTCGTGGCTAGGAAGTTTTCGTCGGGCTCTTATTGGGTGCATATGTATGTACGTAAACTAATTACAATCAATCACCCCGGCCCACCCTCGCGGTAAGCGCGGTTTGTACGTGTACAAGTGTACCTACATATGTCTACGTATAGAAATACATATATATATATATATATAAACCATTTGGAGGATAGTGTTGAAGCATGAAACGTGTGCGAGCTTGCCGGTTCTCTCTGTCTTCTTGCTCGTGCGTGGGCGATTAGCAGCTCGCGCTCACGAACGAGCGCCACCCGTTATGAATTAAAGATCAACCCTTTATGCGAAGTAGGTTCGCTACAAGAGAGAGAGAGAGAGAGAGAGAAAGAGGTAGAAAGGGGGGAGGGGGAAGAGAGCAGGGAGGTTGTCGGAACCGTAGGAACCACCCGGTGAACAATGGCAAAAGTCGTGCCTTCCGCTGCGTTCGATTAATCACGCCTCCCGACGTAATTAACGGAAGGCTCAAGATCGACCCTTGATAAGTATTAAAAGCAAAAGGCAAAGGCCGATAATTACAAACGATAAGACTAATCTTACGCTTGAATAATCCTTATCGGTACGATGATTTCTTTAGGAAAATCCTAATGTTGATGCTTTGCCGACGTAATGCATCATTGACATCCTTCATAATAGACTTCGACGAACGTAATGTAAATTCATTCATTCATTCATTCATTCATTCATTCATTCATTATTTGATTTATGTGAATTTTCTTTCTCTTTTTTTTTTTTATTATTATTATTATTTCTCTTCTTTCTCTCTATACGCATGCGAGTTATTATAATATATCAAACGAGCTAAATGTGACGAGAGTTTAGATCTCAACAAGATCTGTCCGGAATATTCTTGCGTCGCTCGAAGATGTCGCGGCTCGCCGCAGGACGAACTTCAAACGAGCGAGAAACGTGGAAGAAAGTGCTTCCTGTACTTTAGACGCTACGATCCCAAGTAGTCGACTAGTATACGCATGTGTGGGAGTGTATATGTGTGAGTGTATGTGTGTGCGCGAGAAAGAGAGAGAGAGAGAGAGAGAGAGAGAAAGAGAGAGTGTATTCATACGATACGTTCTCACTACAACTCCTTTCTCCGATAAGTCGATGCGTGATTAGAGGGTGGCATTGTGCTTTGAGGGTTAACCATCCCCATCCTTTCACAGCCTTCCGCCACAACCTTCTACTATACCTTCTTCTCCTTCCTACCGCACTGCCGACAATAATTACAAGAGCGGCACATCGAGGAAGGCACCACTTTGAGCTTATCGAATGTTCAGGATTAATAATTGCACGCGGTACCCCAGTGCTTCCGTCTCGCCCTCTATTGCAATACTATATATATAATACTACTTAGCTATTCCGCGTTGGTGTTCATTGCGGATTATGTAACTATTTTAATACATAACAAAGACAATTTTGATGGATGTTAGAAATAAACGAATTAATTAATAGTTACAAAAGAAATAGAAACATTTAAGATATGGTATACACAGGTGTTCTTGAAAATATCCAAAATGATCTATCTTCGAAAGTAAAAGAAATGAAAATAGAAGAAAAAAAGAGAGAGTAAGAGAGAGAGAGAGAGAGAGAGAGAGAGAGGTATATATAAACGAAAGAAGAGAAACGATGAAGGTGGCTAACGCGTTCCGCGTGCGGCCACTCCTTCACACGGTAAGACCGTATCGATATCCGTATAACGATATCGCGTGTGCCATCGAAACCGATAAATAACAACGGGTCCAACATAAATCCTACCTTCGCTCCTTATAAATCCGGTGGTGGGTCGTACGACAGACAGTTCCACGCGCTGCCCGCCAGATTTCACTAATTTTCTGTCGTGCTTAAGACTTTCTCGCCCTCTCTGCGTCACGAAGATGAGTGTGTAAGGGAGGAGGAGGAGGAAAGAAGAAGAAAAACAAAACAAAAAAAGAAAAAAAAAGAAAAGAAGAAGAAGAAGACGACGAAGAAACAACGAATAGGACAAAGGACGATAAAGAAAGGACGAAACTGCTTGACTCTTCTTGTGGACTCTTTTTTTTTCCTTCCTTTGTTTTGTTTTGTTTTCTTTTTTCTTTTTTTTTCCTTTTTCTCTTTCTTTTTCATTGTTTGGTTTTTGTCTTTTTCTTTGTTTTTTCTTCCCTTTATATATATATATATATATCTTTCTCTCTTGTTCTTTTACGCTTCCTCCTTTCGATACTCCCCTCTTCGTCTGTTCAAGGGCAAAGCCACGTGTACACGATTCACAAGGGAGAGTGGGTGCACCGAGAAGGCAATATATTTCTGGCATCCATTCCTCCTTCTCCTTCGTCCGTCCATCCATTCATAATATGCATATGCTTTTGTGCGCCCCGGCCCTGTCGGGCTACGTTTTTGTTGGGCCATTAGGTGCCCACGTATCAATTTTTCTTTGCAACCACGATGCCACCACCGACGCGACGCTTTCTTGACTTGGACGAAAGACACTTTTCGATTTTGTTCTTTGGACTTCTTTGATTCTTTTTTTTTTTTTTTTTCTTTCTTTTCTCTTTTCTTTCGTTCGTTACCCTTTTTTTCCTTTAGCTCTAAACGTAAGTCGAAGAAAAATGACAATCGATCGTTTAGAATTAAACGTCGCGATAATTATTTAACGACGGTATAAACGAAATAATTTATAAAATGTATTAACGTCGTATTTCATTCTTACGTATTTATTTTTATTCCTCCGTATTTACATTATCCCTCTTCTTTCTGCCATTAAACAATTATGGTATTTTCTTCATTTTCTTCTTTTTTTTTTCTTTTTCTTTTTCTTTTTGTTTCTTCTACGATCACTTTTACGATCGCGCTTCTTACGCTTGATACTATCATAATAATTCATTTCTCGTTAAAGCAATGATAATAATAATAGGAGTTAAAGACGATTATATATATATATATATTTAAAAGGGATAACCGTGGAGAATATTCTTTATGGATTTCTTTTGAACGTCGAATATTTATCGTTTTTATAAAATCGATAAAACATTCTTAATATCAAACGTCGATTGTCACAGGTTGATCCTTTCAAGAAACGTTTTTACGATAAACGCGAGGAGATTTATTTTCTTCCTGTTTATCTATTTTCTTCTTCCATTTTTTTATTTATTTATTTTTCTTTTCTTTCGTTTTTTTTTTTTTTTTTTTCTTTTTATTCTAATCTATCGCAAGAAGGAAACATCGCTTAAATCGAAAAAAAAAAACGCTCGTGCCTCGGCTACCGAGAGACGACGACGTGCTTTTCGATATTATTCATGGATTTATCGATTCCGAAAATTCATGCCCAATATCGTTCCCAAAGACCATGGAAGATAAATCTATAGCGCATTAGAAGAGATCGCGATTTAAATTTATTAACAATAGAAAACCGGTATTCCTCTATCCTTTAGCGACTACGGTGCGCTTTTGACCGCGCATAAATTACAATAAACAGGGATACGATCCGAGAACGATAAATTATCGTCGAGTTCAACGACGTTACACAGAATCACAATGGTAATCATTCGATAGCGTTAGAAAAAGTACGAACATTCGATTATATATTATTATTATTATTATTATTATTATTATTATTATTAATGTTGGAGGATCATGAAGAGAAAGAAAGGAAAAAAGAAAAACGAACGAAAGAGCAAAAGTTCAAAGCTTATATAATTGCGATAGAAATATGCCATTTAATTTCAAAGAAGAGCCATATGGTTGGCGATCCAATTTATCCGGTAGTATCAGAAGAGCCATAATAATCTATAATACACTTTTTGACTCCGAAAGGATATAAATAATCTCTTCGATCACGATCGCCAATCCATTATATTTCGTAGCTCGTATAAATATCGGTCTAGCTGGCCTATCCTCGGGCACCCTTCTTCTTCGTTGTATCCTGCCGTGAGTGAACTACGAGTGAAATATGTCGGGTAATTTTTCTTAGACGAGGCGAAAGTCATTCTTGCCCTCCCTCCCTCCTCTCCCTCCCCCCGCCCTTCCTCATCTCTTCTCTTCTCATCCTCCCCCTGATACCTGCACATTGCTCTCACCGATCGACGAGAAAGACGAAGAAGAAAAAATATATATACATATTTAGAATAAAAAGAAAAAGAATATTTAAACGAGAAAAGTGAAAAGAGAAGAAGGGAGATGCTTAGTTTTGCGATTTCCAAAGAATTTTGTTACCTGGTTTTCGAAATCTTTGAACGATCGAGGAACAGGTCAAAATCTAGAGCAAAATGGGAGAAAGGAAAAGAGAAAAGAAAAAGAGAAAAAGATAAAGAATGGCCTAACGTCAGATAACAATGGACCATAGAAAAGGACGAAGAAATGGAGAGCCGATCGTTTCTAAGGGTATGAAAATGCAATTTTCTAATTGCTCCTAATAATTGAGGGATTTTAAAACTGTGAACCTTCCTGTCGCGTCTCGGCTACCGTAAAAATTACCTGCGACTCGTATTTCAGTAAGCAATCTTCAACGTCACTAAGAACCCCACCATCGGCATCGGTATCAGTATAAGCATCACTACCATCAACACTGGTGGAAAAGGAACAACATCAGCGGCACTTTGCGAAGCCATTTCTTCATTCTTAAAGTCGAAGGATCTTCTCGGCAGAATACACGTCTCGAAGAGAAGTCGGAATGATAAAGACAGAGAGACAGAAAGAGAGAGAGCGAGAGAGAGAGAGAGAGAGAGAGAAAAAGAGAACGAAAAAATAGCATCAACTTGGTGCGATCGTTATCGCGGAATGGTACGCGATCGAGCGTGCATCGATATCCTCGAAAAGGCGACGAAGGGTGAAAAATTTCTTCCTTTTCCCATCCGTATCGCGTCAAAGTTATTTCGAGGATTCTGTGTGTGTGTGTGTGTGTGTGTGTGTGTGTGTGTGTGAGAGAGAGAGAGATAGAGAAAGAAAGAGAGAGTAGAGGAAGAACCAAGAAGCGAACGAACGAGAGGATGAAAGAGGAGGTGGAGTGAAAAAAAAAACAAAACAAAAAAGAGAGAGAGAGAGAGAAAGAGGAGAGATCGTTCGAATCGAGTAGAATTACCGAACCGAGGAAGCCCGCTCGAAATCACGCTATCTCGAAGTTCGATCTCGTCTTTCTTTTTCTCTCGAAGGATGGAACGTGATCGCGATGTCTTATGACTTCTCTTTCCTTCTTTTATTTCTTTTTTTTTCCCCCGACGTCTTTTTCCTCTCTCTCTCTCTTCCTCCCCCACCTCTCCTCATAAGATAGAAAGAAAGAGAGAGAGAGAGAGAGAGAGAGAGAGAGAGAGAGAGAGAGAGAAAGATTTAGCCGTTGGTTTGTGAGTCGTCCTTCGAAACTCGTATCGATATTCCGAAACAGGACTGAGTCCCGCGTTCCTCGAAAAAAAAAAGAAAAAAAGAAAAAAAGAAAAGACTAAGGAAGGAAGAAAAGAAGGAGTAGTAAGTATCCGCCTCCTTTGGGTGTTTTGCTCCCGAGGGGAGAGGTGAAACGACCGAAAGTTATATCCTCGTGTGAGATGGATAATGGTAGTCGATAAAGCATCGATTCGTGTTCCATTGCTTCTCAAGAGGCCGAAGAAGGCAGGACGCCGCGTCGCGTCGCGTGAGGACTCAATATGGCGGGTCTTTTTCTTCTTCTTCTTCTTCTTTGAAAGAGAGAGAGAGAGAGAAAGGGGGAAGGAAGGAGGAAGAGAAGAAGGAAAAGAGATAGGGAATGGAACGACTCGGAAGAAGAGATCGAGCCGCACCCAGGACTACGAACCCAGCTCGTAAAATAAATCGGTGACATCCTGGAAGGCTGGTTAGGCGATTTGTGTGACGGACAGCTTTAAGAGAGAAAGAGAAGGATAGCCAGATGGAAGGTCGTCTCTATGAAGACGTCACCGATCAAGAGAGAGAAAGAGCGAGAGAGAGAGAGAGAGAAAGGTCCCTCGTCCAACCGGATCCCGCGGGAAACGTTATTCGTATCGGCAGATTCATTTGTCAAGAACTTCATCTCGCTCGGCTGGAGCTCACTCCATTCCTTCATTCCCCATCCCTCACCTTTCCACCTTCTCACACTCTCAATCGATCGATCGATCGATCGATCGATCGAACGTAACGAAAAAACTTCTTGTCGATCGACTTAAATAATTTATTTATCCAGGATTTAAATCTTGATCGATTGAGATAATATTTCGTAAAATTTTCTCGTTGTTCATGACCATTTCAACAAGTCAAATATTTTCCAACTTTACTGCTCGAAGAAATGAATTTTGATCTTTCATTTTTCTTTCAAAGAACGAGAGAAAGAGAGAGAGAGAGAGAGAGAGTCATTAATTTTCTTCTCCCTTTTCCTCTTCCTTCTTCTTCTCCTCTTCACCCCCACCCTCTTCAATCGTTAGATCTTCTCTTGATATTTTCACTAATCTTTTCTTCAATATATTGAAAAACTTACTTCGAAGTTTCAGCTACTTAGTCTTTCTCAAATTGAAATTGATACTAGCAGAGAACTAGAGAAATGTGAAGAAACGTTTCGATAATGAGGCAAGAGTTACCATAGAGACGGAATGGAAAAAAAAAAGAAAATAAATAAAAGAATAAATATATAAATAAAAAATATGTATATGTAAAAAAAAAAAAAAAAAAAAAAAAAGAAAAGGAAAAAGGAAAAAGATAGGAAGAATGGAATAAAGGAAGAAAGAATGGTAAAGAAAATGAAAGTAAAGAAGAAGAGGAGAAGGATGAGGAGAAAGACGAAGAAGAAGAAGAAGAAGAAGAAGAAGAAAAGGGAACTTCTTATGAAGTCATGATTTATAACAACATAAAGCACGATAATCCTCGGTGACGTGAAAAATCTATAAGCTGAAAGTGATGACATTTCGACTGGCGTAATGTCACTACGATCATAGGAGAATCGTGACTAAGGTTATTACACAAGCCTTCCATACCTCCTCCCTGCCCCCTTCACGTCGGATCTTTAATCGCGCTCGCGCGGTACCGCATCGGACCATCTGAAAATTAATATTGCTCGGTCTAAAGATTAATATACCGCTTTTGCGGCGCGAGAGAGAGAGAGAGAGAGAGAGAGAGAGAGAGAGAGAGAGAGAGAGAGAAGAAAAAAGGAAGAAAAGAAAAGGGGAAAAAAATGCACGATGGTAAATGATTTCCAGGAATAAGTTTTAAATACTCTCATCGGCTTGGCCTTTTTGTTATACGAGAATGATAAAATGTATCTAAGTACTTCTTCAATCTTATTTACTTTCTTCTTTCATTCTCTCAATTCTCTTGGAATCGATGAGAGCTCCGTACCTACGATCGTAGACAGATTATCAAGCAATTATTAATGATTCTCCATATATATCATTGTCTTCTTCTTCCTTTTTTTCTTTTTCATTTTTTCATTTTCTTCTTCTTCTTCTTCTTATTCTTCTTCTTCATCTCCTTCTTCTTCTCAAATATATTTAACAATTAAAGCGTGCAATGATTTTTTTTTAAGACAACTATTTTAATAACATAAACAAAAAAAGAAAAGAAAAGAAAAGAAGAAAACAATGATAGAAATCGAAAGAGAATCCTGTCAAATGGAAAATAAAGAAAAATCATCAAAGGACATCTCCTTGATCTTCGTTTGCCTATTCGTTAAGAACGGAAACGGAAATCTACCTGATTTGAAAAAAAGCTTCCCGATAAATTTGAGCAAAGTTTTGAGCTACTACCTAAGACCCCTCCTATGGTGAAATCGGTCAGTCTCTTTTGAGAAAAAAGAAAAAGAAAAAGGAAAGAAAACAAGAAAGTAAAAGAGAAAGAAGAAAAAGAAAGAACGTTCTATTCGACGAGAATTTGTTGATTCAAAAAAAAAAAAAAAAAAAAAATAGAAGAGATCTCGTAGTCGAACGATAGTTAAAACGATGCACACCACCTAAAACCATAATTCAAGAAAAGGGAGCCAAGTGGCGATGGTGTGCCAGTTGAAGAAGCGCGTGGAATAGTGCCAGTGCGTCATCCATTGTCCAAAGTCTCGGGTGTGGTTTGTCGTTGTTGGACCAACGCGTAGGATGATATACCTGATGGGCCTTACCAGGCCCCCAGAAGAGGAGAAAAAGAGAGAAAGAGAGAGAGAACATTTTCGTCCCTCTAATGCTAATATCGTCTCCGAAATTGTACGAGGGCGAGACATATCCCGCTGGTGGAATTCTGCGCGGCCATAAATCCATTTAGGTAAGGCCCCAAACTACGAAACTTCATTTTGATCGCAAAAATCTTTCTATTCGACCGAGAAAACTCTTTAAATGTGACCTATGATAACAGAAGGAATTAAATATCCCACCGTCCGACGATACATCCCATTTTTTTCAACGAATATGTATATTACGCATTATTCGAGATGGAAGAAAAAAAAAAAAAAAAAGGAAAAAAAAAAGAGGATAAAACAAACAAATCGAATGATTCGAATTATGTGAAAAAGGTCGCGGGACGAAAGAACGCGCGTAACGATTCGCATAAAATCCCGCGAAATATAAGCAAATGTCCCTTTCTCTCGGCACGTTGACGTCACGCTTTTATCAAGTACGGAGTACCTTTTTCGACTCGGTAACTTTCCGAGAGATTCCGAGCATCGGTCGTTCCGCCTAATCGCTCGGTAGGATCTCCGGTCCAAGTGAAATTATCCAAATAATCGTTCCCCGAAAAGCGTGCACCGAGAACGTGCCCATAAAATCTCTGGCGGATCTCTTTCACTTCTTCCTGCTGGCTCTACCTCTTCTGTTTCTTCGACTATTCTCTCTGTTTTCATTTCTTTCTCTCTCTCTCTCTCTCTCTCTCTCTCTCTCTCTATCTCTTTTTCTCTCTCATTCCCTCCTATCTCTCTTTTCTCATTCAATAGGTGATTCGTAATACAAGTATTTCCTATCGTCGTATAGCTTCTTTAATACGTAGTCCCGTATCAAAGAACTTTAAAATACCGATCGTAACTTATTTGTCGCCCGTATCCACTCGTAAAACGATCAATCACGAAGCACGATAATTGAAATTGACACCGATACTCAATGACCAAGACAAAAGTTTATTATAAAAGTCCATATACTTGAATCGTATAGTTCCCCTGTTTGCGTTCTTTGATCTAACTAAAGAGTAAATACCCATCTTCCGAACACCCGCATATCGTGCCAACGTAAGAAACGATAAAACGATCGTTTCATATGTACACACACACACATATATATATATATATATGTCTACTGGATGATTACTACTGAATGAATATTTCTAACAAAAATGATTCTTCTATTAACGAATCATCCAACGTTATACCACTTGGTATATAATACAGGATTTCTAATATTTCCTCGAATCACATTTATACGTCGACTCATCCTCAAGGAACATTGAAAGAAATTAGGATCTTGGAAATCGTCCTGTCATTTCCGTATCACCCAGTATATAAGCGTAATATCAATTTATGTGACATAACGAGCAAAGCTGTGGTCACACGATCAAATACTGCAAATCGTTTTTACTTGGAAGACCAAACACATCGTCACACGCACACATCATCGTCGCCATCATCATCATCATCATCATCATCATCATCATCATCATCATGATCGTCCTCGTAGCTGTTGTCGTCGTCATAGTTGTCACCTCTCGCGAGGATCGCCATAGGCAGAGGCACAAGTCGCGTCTAATACCGTCACCCTATAAATTCTAAAATATTAATAATAACCTTTTTCCATCGCGCCATACTACCCCCCCTCCCGACCTTTATTTTTCTTCTTTTTCCTTTCGACCACCCCCAAGTTGTTCTCAAACGAATGACTCCAAGGAGATAGATACGGCCTGTATTATCTGAGAATTTATAGCCATTTAGACGAAAAAGAAAAAAAAAAAAAAAAGAAAAGAAAAAAAAAAGGCTTCGGCTTGCTTTCGACTCGGTCGCATTCAATAGCTGTTCTCTCTTTTCCAACGAGATCGAGGGAAGTAGGACAGAGATAGAAAGACAGGAAAAAGGCGTTAAAGGACGAGGGCAAATAAGAGAGAGAGAAAAAAACAGTGTGAGAGAGAGAGAGAGAGAGATGAAAGAATATCTGTCCTTCTTGTCCCTCATCTTTACCACGTTCTATCATCTTTCTTTTTATACGCCACCCTCTCCGTCCTCCCTTAAGATGCTTCAACCGCGCGACGTCAAAATTTTCAGCTCGAAGAATAAAAGCTCCACGTAAGCGGTCCGCCCGTAAGGTTACATTGTATCGGTTATAACGTTGAAGAAAAAAAGCAGAGGAATTGGTCTGCTCCGCGCTCTCTCTCTCTCTCTCTCTTCTCTTTCTCACTATCTCTCTCTTTCTCTCCAGCCAGCTTTTCTGAATCAGCTTCGAAAAGATTACAACGACGCTTCTTCCCTTCCCTTCTCTTCACTCCTCTTCTCTATACTCCTCTCATCTTCTCTTCTCTTCTCTTCTTTACTCTTCTTCTTTTACACTAACGCAAAGGTAAAGAGAAGAAGACTCGACTTTTCCTCGGGATGTGAATGCCATAAGCGCGATAAATTTTACCTCCCCGAACGACGCCGAGAGAGAATCTCGAAAGTTTTCGATTCAAAAGGTAGCGCGAGCATACACATACACATACACATACACATAGAGACACACATAAAAGCGTACAAACGTACAGACAAGAAGAGTAGAAAAGAAAGAAAGAGTAGAAAAGAAAGAGTAAGAGAGAAAAATAAAAAGAGAGAGAGAGAGAGAGAGAAAAAGGGACGAGCAGGAGGAGATGGGGGGGGAGGGGGAGGGGGAAAGATAAAATCATGAATTATGCATGAAAGCTTCGATTCGCGGATTAAGCGAGCGCAGCCTGTAGTTCGTAGTTCTATTCTTTCTCCTGGAAGACGGAGGTAACCAACCGGAGTCGTCCTCGTGGCGAATGTCAAAAGACTCGGACCGTGAAGAATGGATGGAATCGTCAAAGGAACGAAAATCCATGAAAGGATAACCAAAGCGATCCAGTTTCCTTTGAATAACTTCATCCTCGTTACTACTCGTCGCCATCGCCATTCCCATCGCCATCATCGCGCCACCGCCATCGCCACCACCACTCTTCTCATCGTCGCCATTCTTTCCTCCTTTCATTCCCTCCTTCCTCTCTCTCTTACACACACACTCTCTCTCTCTCTCTCTCTCTCTCTCTCTCTCTCTCTCTCTCTCTGGAGATCCTCAAAGCTGCCGGTAGTAAATGTTGAAAAGTCGGTTAATGACCCTTGTTAAATTAATATCGGTAACTCTTTGAATGTGTTTCCACGATCATTCAATCGAAATAATAAACGTAGTTTATAATTACAATAGACTAAGTTTTATTCAATAATATAATCGTACAATGTCGATTTCGAATCGAATAAAATATGTTTTATCGAAATCGAACATTATGCAAAAGTAATTATATTCGAATAATGAACGAACGAATGGAAGAGGAGATCAGACAAATAATTTCTATTTCAGATTGTTGATGAATCGATTTATTCAACTCCTTCAACTCCTCCCTACTTTCCTATTCTCCTCTCCGCGTTCCGCAGCACCTGTCTCTCAGATATTTACCTGAACCAGACTGAACGATCTCCTTTCCTTTTTAGGAGGAACATTCTACGTTAATTCGAAACGAAAAGGTCCGAGGGGAAAATGAGAGGAAGGAAGGAAGGTCCGTTCGTTCATTCGTTCGTTCGTTCGTTCGTTCGTCCTAAAGAGAAGCTAGAAATCTCGACGAGAGTTCGTCATGTTAGGCATCTTGGATGGAAAAGGAGATGGAAAAGTGAGAGAGAAAGAGAGAGAAAGAGAGGGGGATGAAGATGGGCAGCAGCCTCCGCAAGACTCGTTGGTTGCATTCTAGCACGTATGGCAGTTTTCAAGATGGGTATTTGATAGGATGCGGACACGTAGTGTAGGTATATCCGAGCGGCTCGGTAGATTAGGATGATATAATTACGACATTAACATAAGTCACCGGGCAGGGACAGCCGCGGAATAGTAATCGTGTCGAACACGTGTGCGGTTCATCGTTTGTGCTTCGTTTTGCCTGCACTTACATACGTCGCGCGCGCGCGCGCGCATTTACCCTCTTCGTCTTCTCCTACTATGTACGGGTTCACGTACGCAAAGGGCTAACCTTCTCTCCTAAATGCCAAGATATTTATCGCGATCTTTCTCTCTTTATCTCTCTGGAAAGAGAGATAGGGATAGGGAGAGAGAGAGAGAGAAAACGAAGAATTAATGAAAATAATTTTCTTCGGGGACGACGAAAGAAAGAACTTCGTTCATTATCTCGATAACATCCGATTCGAGAGATTCGTATTATTTATCGGATCGATAATAAAGGACAAACGAATTAAAAGTTTTTCTTTTGCTTTTTTTTTCTTTCCAAAGGAAAAGGAAAAAAAGAAAGGGAAAGGAAAGAAAAAAAAATTATGAAAGAAAATGAAAAAGAAAAAAGATGGAAAAAAGAAAAGGAAATAAGAAGATAGATATGTAAGCTGAGGGAAGCTTCAAGCAAAATGCTTGTTGTTGTTGTTGTTGTTGTTGGCTTACCTTCGGAAACTTGGTGAACTAATGAAGCGGTCAGACGATCATAAAAGGTAGGCAAGTTGAGCTGCGGTTGATGAAGAAATAAAATTGTACCCGTTCTTCTTTCTCTCTCTCTCTCTCTCTCTCTCTCTCTCTTTCTTTCTTTCTTTCTTTCTTTCTTTCTTTCTTTATCTTTCGCTTTCAGAGCCAGCTTGTCGCTACCTCGCATCGTTCTCGCTTTCTCTTTCTCTTTCCATTCTCTTCAAAGTTAAGAGGACAAGAGAACGTAGGCTATGGGGGAAAGAAGAGACGAGAAGAAAAGACAGGGTGATGGTGGTGATGATGGTGATGGTAATGGTGGTGGTGGTGGTGGTGGCGGCTATGGTGGCTATGATCCGTGGACGAAGAACGTCTTTCTCTTTTCTTCTCTCTACTTCTCCCTCCCTCCCTCTCTCTCTCTCTCTCTCTCTCTCTCTCTCTCCCTCTCTCTCTATCTATCTCTCTCTTCTTCTTCTCGTTGCTTTCGGTTTATCCGAGTCACCGATCGCGTAGATTCCAAGAAGCAGCCGAAACAATATCATAACTCGTCGGTCCCAGGAGTCGAGGCCATAAATAGAAATGCCCGTACCTGATAGCCCAGCTCGGAACGACCGCAACGACGCCGGCAATAGCTCGCGTGTGCCCCTCTCTCTCATTCTCTCATTCTCTCTTTCTCTCTCTCTTATTCTCACTCACTTATTCACTCTCTTTCTCTTTTCTTGCCGCTGTTTCATATTCCTCCCGCGCATAAGCTTTGACCCTCCTCCTCCTCCTCCTCCTCCTCCTTCTCTACCGCCTGACGATAATTATGATGCGCCTTAAGGCCCCAACCAGGCCGATCAGTTTTTGACGACGACGACGACGACGACGACGACGATGCCGCTGCCGTCACGAAAAGCCGACGATTACGTATCGAGGTCGCAACTTTATTCGTGATCAAAATTAATGAATATCCTTTAAACTTTATCAGGATAAATTCTATCATAATATTTATTTAATATCATCGATAAAATTAATATCATCGACGAGGGAATCGATTGGTAGCGATCGTTATCGATTCTTGTTACGTATATGTTTCAATTAAAATCATATCGATTTTATGGGGTAACTTTCCGAAACGACCATTTCCGTAAGAGTTAACCGAGGTTAGTTATCGACTTCGTCGATCCTCCGGTTTGGTTACAAAACTATTTGAATGGCTGTCGGCCCTACCTTGTAAGACGTCAAAAAGTCAAAGGGAAACCACTAAAATCAGTTAGGGATCTCAACTATGCCCGTGAGAAGGACAGAGAGAAAGAGAGAAAAAGGAAGAGAGAGAGAGAGAGAGAGAGAGAGAGAATGGGAAAGAGAAATTGGG
>NC_062207.1:2639927-2662427 GCF_912470025.1 Vespa velutina
GTCGGGAGTGAGTTTATAACAGGAGAGAAACTTTGTTTAGAGATTCGAATCAAATCCTGCTCTATCGATAGCATATAAAGAAAGAAAAAGAAAGAGAGAGAGAGAGAGAGAAAGAGAGAGAGAGAGAGAAAGAAAGAGAGATGGTGGGAAGAACGAATCGGGGTGATCAGGGTCAGGAATAGAATCGTCAGAGATGCCGCACATACCGCGGGGACTAACTTTAAATCCATCGAACCGATATGGATCTTTCGAGTCTATCGATGATGGCCTTTATGAGATCTCAACTCTGGATCCTGAAAATACGATAATTCGTTGTGGATTTTACGAGGCTCGTTTCAGACATCCTGTCGATTTCATTCGCGTCTTTTAATTGAATCTTTTCTCACAGAAAGAAAGAGAAAGAGAGAGAGAGAAAGAGAGAGAGAATCTCAATCGTGCGTAAAAAAAAAAAAGGAAAGAAATGTAAGAAACAGAATGAGGGCGAGGGACAAAGGTGGGGTAAGATTACAAGTCGAAAAGGAGATCAAAAAAACAAAAAAAAAAAAGAAAAGAAATTAAATGTAAAAACGATGAAAATACGAAAAAGAAAAGAAACGAAAAGAGGAGGAGAAGGACAAAAAAAAAAAAAAACAAAAAATTGCAAGTTGTTATACCGAACGATTCAACGGGCCAGAATTTTTCGAATACGCACAGAAATATATCCAGGATCTATCTCTCACGAATCTCACGCATACGTATGTACGTGTATACATGCATGCATGCATGCATGCATCCATACATAGATACATACGTTCAAACTAATTTTCCAATTAGCACGGCCAAGCTTTCCAACGATCGAACGGAATAACGAGTCGGGCGAGTTAACTTTCCTCCAACAATATATTCTGGCTCGTATCTCGCGTATTCGTCCGAGCTTTCTCGCGTGAGCGAATGGAATTTTGATTATCTCGTCGAACACTGTGAATTGCTGTGGCCGAAGATTATGACTTTTTCAATTACGAGTTACCGTGGAAGGAGAAGGAGAAAGAAAGAGAGAAAAAGGGGGAAAAAAAGGAAAAAGAAAAATAGAAAAAAAGCAAAGGAAAAGAAAAAAACGCGTCGGATAAATCGTAACTTCAGAAAAAAAAAAAAAAAAAAAAAAGAAAGAAAAAAAATATTTCCTTCGATTACAAAACGTGTAAGCATTTTAACGAAGATATTCTCAACTTCTATGATATTAAATATACGCAATAGAATATATAGAAAAGACAAAGCAGTCGTCGTAATAGACGATCGAGGTGGAGACAAGTTATTCGCTTCATAACCTCAGGTAGAGAAATCCCTGTGTAAGTACTTCCTCGGTAGGCACACGCGAGAGACGTTGCGAACCGACCATTAACAATTGTAATAAAATGGACTCTCGTCTCTACATACGGTTCCACTCCTCGCTCGTTTCTTTCTCTCAATCTCTCTCTCTCTCTCTCTCTCTCTCTCTCTTTCTCGACTCTCGGTGAGCAAGAGGGATAATTTTAATTTAAACAAATGGTCAGGAGGGCGGCGTCTTTGTCCGCGTCTTGTATTATTTATGCTCGACTACGCGGAGCGCACGTGCGCCTCTGTGTCATCGGACGGGTGCGTTGCCTCTCCTGTCGTGTCAATGTTTTCCAGAACCAACCAGGTATACGTAGTACACCTCCTCTGGTCGCACGAGCGCGCGTGCACGTTCACTCTCTACCGCAGTCGTCTCTCGTACCCACCTCACACAGTCATCGTCATTCTCCTCTTACTCCCACCAAACATCATCGCCCGCCATCTCTTCCTTTCCTTTCCTTTCCTTTCCTTTCCTTTC
This sequence comes from Vespa velutina, assembly GCF_912470025.1. NCBI lineage: Eukaryota > Metazoa > Arthropoda > Insecta > Hymenoptera > Vespidae > Vespa > Vespa velutina. The sequence continues at coordinate 2,641,756 of NC_062207.1, forward strand.
CTTTCCTTTTCCTTTTCCTTTTTCTTTTTCTCTTTATTTTTCTCCTTTCTTCAACTTGTTCTACATCATTCTCTTTTTATCTTTCGTTACTACGTAACATTGCACTCTCATGTGAATTTATATTTCTTTCTCGCCTTCTCATTTCGTCCTCGCTCGCTCGCGGATTAATCCTTCGTCTTTCCCTCCCGATTAATATCTCTTCTTCCATGGAACCGAAACGATCGGAAGGTTTAATTACGAGCAACGACAATGACGGTTACGCCTTTAATCCGTGCGACGGAAGTCACGAAGGACAGGACAATTCTCTCTTTCTCTCTCTCTCACTCTCTATCTATCTCTCTATCTCTTTCTCTCTTGAGTGCTCGATGAAATTATACACACATATATATACACACACACACACATATATATATATAAAACTTGAAATGACCCATCGTTGTTCATTTGGTAAAGTATATACGTATGTGTACAATACATTCTTTTGCCCTTTAATGCTCGTAAACCATGTTACGCCTAATTGTTTATTTACAGGCGTGACACGTAATGCCAAAAACAAGACAGAAAGAAAAAGAATGAGAGAGAGAAAGAGAAAGAAATAGAAATACGAATGATGATTATTAGTAAATAATGTTTTCTTCTAATAGTTTTATTATATATATATATATATATATATATATATATATGTATATAGGTAATAAATAAAATTTTAGATTTTACAAGATAATCCTTGAACATCGTGTACATCGTTGTCTTTAAAATAATTCCAAACAGTAGGATATCCATAGGACCTCCGCAGCTTGCTATAATATTACAAGCACAAAGGGTCAACTCGATTCCCTATGGCAATTCCTTTTATTCCGTCCTATTCCTTAATCGTAAAACGAATATTCATTCATGAAGTTTCAATTGTTTATTTATCTTTAAAATGGCAAGTGATAAAATTGCGCGTGTTATAAATTAAAAAAGGAATAATGTCCCCACTCGTAAAGATGAACTCGACATTCCAGGCAGTTATTATTATCGGCAAACGAAGCGGCAGACTCTCTCTCTCTCTCTCCCTCTCTCTCTCTCTACCCCACTATTTCCCGACGGGCTCCGATGGATGAGTCACAGCCGCGGTCGTTCTGCTAATTTTTCAATTTATTCCTTCAATTACGGCGAGTACGCGATACGCCGACAATTGGCCATTATTAGTTTCGAAACTAACACGACGCTTCAGTAGTCCGAGTTTCCGTCGGACGGAAGAAATTCGCAAAGAGTCGTCGGCCCCCATTCGTCATTTTTTTTTCTCTCTCTCTCCCTCTCTCTTACTCTATCTCACAATGAGAAAATAATCAAAAGTTCCTAGAAAGTTATACATACGTACACTTATAAAATCGATCTAAAATGATTTGACGGATTCCATTAAAAGTATTATCTAAAATGTATTTACGAAGAAGTGTAAGGACGGGATAGGGAATAGAAGGAGGGTGGATGGGTGGGATGGAGGGGACTATTAAAAATTCCGAAGAATGAATTTGAACGTCTACAAAGTTCAAAGTTAATGCGGGAAAGCTCGAACGAACGAACGAACGAACGAACGAACGAATGAACGTACGTACGAACGAACGAACGAACGAACGAAGAAGCGGAAGAACGGAGCAGTCTCGGCTACACTCGTAAAGATGAAGCGAGAAGAAACGATATATCGTCGGTTTGAAGGATGAGGATGAAAGAAGACCGACGAAGAAGGGGCAACCAGTCGGAAGAGACGGGAGAAGAGGATGAGAGAGGGAAAGAGAAAGAGAGAAAAAGAAGAGAAGAAATGGGCGAGGGTGGGAGAGCTACCACGCGGCCTCTATGGACCCCTTTGATCTTCGCCGCTCTTTCGCTTCTGCCTCGCTCTATCGACACTTCATACTTCTACGGCTGATCGCGGCCATAAAACATTATACCAGAGCGCTCAGTCGCCGTAGAGTGCCGCGAGTCGTGGAGACACCCCCCTTACCCCATCCCAAAACCTCTCTCGCTCACTCACTCTCTCTGTTCCTCCCTATCCCCTCTCGCACGCTCTTTTTTTCTTTTTTTCTGGCACAGCCACCATTGTGTCCAGCATAACCAGCGAGAAACACGTTCCGAGTATTCGCCAACATTTCTCTCTCCCACTATTATCATGAGTACTCACTCATTCATCGTTACCTTATCACTGAATTTCCATACACATTTTTCTATAATATATTATTTTCTATAACACACGTATTTATATATATGTATGTACCTGTGTGTGTGTGTGTGTGTGTGTGTATGTTTGTGTATCTTTCTTATATGCGAGAAGGGGCATTTAATTGTTCGTATTCTTAAACGAAATTAAGAATGATTTTGATAACTAGAATTTAATAATTTACATTATTACGTGCCTTTTATGAACTGACAATGCAAAAAAGAAAAGTTAGATAGTAATAAAGCGATATTCCGGTTTCTCGATTTAAAGACATCTCGAGCTTCAACGTTGTATCTAGCTCTTTATGAGATAGAACTTCCGTGCTTTTGCGACCTCGGGAAACGTGCTAGGTCAGGTTATTAGGAGGGCACGAGGACTTTTGTTTTATAGAGGGTCGAGGTTTAAAGGAGATGGTATCCTTAAAGCATCGCGTGGAAGGTCAGTCGAATTCAAACGACCGTCTCTCAAAGGATTTCTTTTCTTCATCTCTAAGCCATATAAGAGATCATGTTACACTGGTCCTATACTCTCTCTTCGTACCTGTGCGCCAGTAATTATCCTCTCCGCCACCCTCCCCCTCCACCGCCACCACCCCTATCCCCCAACCCTTTCCTCTATCATTCCACCTTTTTACATTCGACTATAGAGACACTTCAGATCGTGTTACAACGCGCCTGTGATTTTTACGATCGTTGAAGATGTAATTTTTCGATAGGACTGGAATAAATCATCGACCCTTGTGTGTTCTCCATTCTCTCGCCCCACACACACGCACACGCACGCGCATACAAACGTGTCTCCTCCTTCTCTTCCTCTTGTTTCTCTTGTTCGGATTCACAAAAAAAGAAAAAGAATGAAAGAGGTGGTTCGAAAGAAAGCGATTACTTTCGCTAATCGAGTAGTTTTACACGATCCCAATGTATTTTACGTATCTTCTTTCATTCATAAAACTATCTTTCCCTATTACGAACAAAATAAAAGGGACGAAAAAAGGTTTGAAAGAGGAAAAAAAATACATATATATATATATATATCAAAAGGAAAAGAAGAAACGTAAGTACTAAGCTCTACGTAGTAGAATAATCTCTGTTGTAAACAACGAGACACGTACTTTGGTACTAGAGCAGACGACCGTATACCGTAATGATAAAAAGCTTTTTATACAATGTCCACCGATTCCGGACCTCACCTTCGAGTTGATTAATCGATATTTCCCGAAATGCCCGAGGGAGTAGAGCTCATCCTTCCTCGTTGTCCTGTGGGAATACAAAGAGCCACGAGTCGCGATACCGTTACGTATGCGATTCGTTAATGACCGAATTAATTTTTCCACGCCATACAACGTTATACACGCTAAGCTCCGCCGAAAGAGCGCGACAAAGATAGAAAAAAGAGTGGGAGACGGGATAAAGGAGAGAACGAAATAGAAAAAACAAGAATAAGAGTGGTAGAGGGAGAGAGAAAGAGTGAGAAAAGAGCGACAGGTGAAAGAGAGAAAAGCGGACGCGTCGCGCGTTATTAATTAACCTGATAGACCATAAATAAAACTCGGCCCATCCTCCTACATCGTTACCATCCCTGGGGACGAATATAAATAAATAAAAGTTTCTTCTTCGCGCAGCCGATGCGTTATGTTAATTGGGGCGTTGTCTCGCGACATTCGCACGCACCTATTCTCATTAGCCTTTCGCTATCGAACTGGACTCGTTACATTTATTTTATAGCTGCTATTATTTACAGTCACGAGTCTCTCTCTCTCTCTCTCTCTCTCTCTCTTTCATTCTCTCTTTCATTCTCTTTTTATCTCGTTCATTCTCTAGGATGTCAGTAGTAACGCGGGTTACGCGTGCAGCCGTCAAGACGATAGACAACTTGGCTATCGTGACGTTCGTGCCATCGTCGTAATGAGAAGCGATTCGTTTGTGTCTGCCATTTTCATTCGTCTTTTATTCTTTTTTAATTTATTTGTTCTTCCCTTTTCTTTCCTCCTTTTTTTCTTTTTTTTTTTCTTCTTCTTTTCTCTTTTTGTTCCTTTTAGCTTCTTTTCATCACTCATAAACTTATACAATTCATCGTGCATCGAGCATCGTATGTTAATAAGACGACGTTATAATAGATCTTTAAGATCTTTAAATATTTTTTATCACGAGACTAGTCTCTCTTGTGAGGATATGATAAAAAGAAAAAAAAAGGGGGAAAAAAAAAAGAAAGAAAGAAAGGAAGAAAGAAAGTAAGCAAGCAAGAAAACGACCGAGAAGGAGATTGGTAAGGAGCGTGTGAGAGGGAGGAGGAATCGTGGAGGGGGAGGGGGAAAGGGGTTGGTAGGAGGAGATCGAGAAGAAGAATTTAGCTATGTGTACATACTGGCAAGCAGCAAAAGTGGCAAGTAACGACTCGCGTCGGAAACGCAACGGTCCGTCGTGCATCAAGCATGTCCGTAACAGGCGCGCATCGCGAGGCGCTCGTTACGGACAACTCTTGTCCTCTGCTGGACGCTTGGCGTGTGCCTTGCATTTAGTACGTAGGACCACCCTAGAGAGAAACGAAGAAAGAATAAGAGAGAGAGAGAGAGTGAGAGAGATAGAGAGAGGGAAAGGAAGAGAGGGAGTGAGAAATGAAAAGAGAGGAAGAACCTCTTCGCAGACGCTAACGTTTTGCTGGGTTGCATCTGCCCACGTACCTTCTTCGTTCCTCACGAACGCGAGAAGACGAAGACGACGAAGACGACGAAGACGACGAAGACGACGACGACGACGACGACAACGACGATGACGACGACGACGACGACGACGACGACGACGACGGACCGCTCCTCTCCACCACGCGGATATTTATACAGCTATTGTCCCCGAATCTGGCACCGATAACTCAGGCTAATTATACCGACTGCAAGACGGATTGTTCTGGAGAAGTCAAGCCGAGCAAAGACGCGCGAAAACCGAGCCAGTTCTTTTCTTAAACAAACGACGTCGACGACGACGACGACGACGACGATGACGATGACGACGACGAGGACGAGGACGAGGACGAGGACGAGGATGAGGATGAGGACGAGATAGAAAACGAAAGATTCACTTCTTTCAAAGTTACATCCACAATTCGTTTCGCTGAAGAATTTTAAAGATATCTATCTGGAACTTCGATCAAATGAAAAAAGAGAGAGAGAGAGAGAGAGAGAAAGAGAATAAGTGATTATTTAATACCTCATAATTATACAGTTTCAATATCTAAATATAATGCGACAGGGATATGTCGTATAAAAAAATTTCGACATTATCTCTTTTGCAGATTCTCCAAAATAAATTCTTTTTAAAATGTCAATCATTCGCCTATCTCAAACATTAAACTTACCCTCTTCCACGTTCTTATAGAGAATCCATTTTCGGCTATATATATACATACATATATATATATATATATATATATATATATATATATATATATTAATCATTGGAAACAATTAACGTTAATATAGATTTTCCCGTATGAGTGAGAATTGGAACACAGTAGTCTTAGTGCACGTAGAGATAGTAATGGTGCTCTCTTCTCCCGATCCTTTTTAAAGTTGATATTAGGAATGTCAGTGTAGTAGTTGGTTGTAGGTTCGATATACGAAAGCAATTTACGTTCGTGAGAATAACGAGTGCGCTTTTATAGTGCGCCTTTGCAAAGCGATAACTTATTTCTATCTCGCGTACCTAAAACCGACTATCCGCTGGGCGATTTATAAAAAGCGATTTTACAACCATATTCGAGTACTCTCTATCCTCCCCTCTTTACTCTCTCTCTCTCTCTCTCTCTCTCTATCTCTGTCTCTCTTTCTCTCTCTTCTACTATTACCGGCTATATCACATTCTTTCTAACCTAAGGATTATGCATTTTACACTATTTTATCACCTAAGGCTACGATCTCCGTCAATTTTATTTCGTTAACTTGTAAGAAGATCGGTTTGCACCGATCGAAGCAAACGTTGTAGTTGGAAAAGTTTTTAGTGCCCTTCGTAATCTCGAAAACCGGCTCGTCCCTCTCTCTCTTTCTCTCTCTCTATCTATTTATCTCTATCTCTCTTAGAGAAGAAGGACGGCTTCCCTGTTCTTAAGAATTTCTTTTCAAAGTGGTTACAACTTTCTTGTTCCATGATCGTTGATCGTAGTTTATTACGAATCGGGTACGGTCCAGATATATATATATATATATATATAGGGGAATAGAGAATATATCGTCGTCAAATTCGAGCACGGCCATCTGACGATATTATTACAGATTGAGAGAACTCACTGTGAAATCCATGATGAACCGTTTAATGGTCTTCGACATACTCAAAAGCGGATCCATTATCCTTTGATATTATTACGCACCTGTGTATCTAATATATGAATGTATGCGATAAAAAATTATCGTTGAAAATTGCTCCGTTGTTCCAACTTAAAAAAAAATCCTTTTGTCAAAGAAATTCCCCCATCCCTTTCTCATCCTCTTCCTCCTCTTCTCTACTCCCTCCTATCACACTATACGGATTCTTTTTACGTGATTCTTATTTTACGAGATATTAGCTCGCAAATCACATATACACTCGTTGATAGATCCTTTTCAATAATCTACAACCTTTCGTATCTTATATATATATATATATATATATATATATATATATATATATATATCACACTCGGTTGCACTTATTAATGATCGAATAAAATTACAGATAGTCGAAGCACGAAGGGGAATTTATTAAAGAATCCCTAATTGACTCTTAATTCCGTTCCTCTTGCGAACATTACGCGTAACGGTGGCTGCGTTCACGGGCATATAAAGAAGGTGGTGGGGTAGGGGGAAGAAGAAGAGAAAAAAGAAGGAAACAGAAAAAAGAAAGATGTACAAAAATTAGAAAAGAAGGGGGGGAAAAGAAAAAAAAAAGAAAGAGAAAGATTAAAAAATGAAGGAAGAATCACTATGCGAGGTATGTAAAACGATAGCCTGGTTACATTTATAAAACATACATAACTCTTGATATTTTGTACGATCGTATCTAGTTGCGTGCAGCCCGATACTCGAGGAATATCGATACACCCGATGCTCGACTTAATGCTTCCTTCATACAAATTGGCTTGTTTTCCAGAAAATAACCAAGTAGAAAACACGATTCGTTCGAGCGACGCTTCGAAGACGAATCTTCGCAAAAAAGAGGAAAAAAAAAAAAATAAAATAAAAAATATATATATATACACATATATACACACATATACATAGATATCGTTAAATTTATCGTAAAATGAAATGGAAGGGGCAACACGTTTTAATAAGAAGCAAAGAGAATACGAACACTCTGTTTTAATTATTAATATCGAAGGCAAGAACTCGGAGAGAGAGAAAGAGAGAGAGAGAGAGAGAGAGAGAGAGATGCAGACCGGAAGTAGATTTTATAAGAGACGGGCGCACGTTAACCAAGACGGATTAACATTAATTTCAATAGCACGCGTTCCGTAATGATAACAAACAATTAAGCCGAGTCAAGAGAGTACGGCCGGTCGTGGTTAGATGAGATCATCGATGGTGCGAGGAACGTCGAGGAGGAGAGTTAACGGACACGTAGACGGCGTGTGGCTACCATTACACTCGTTAACGCCCGTCCGCTAACGTAACTAATAGATTATGAACCCTATGAATTAATATCGTTGCCAGTCCAAAGGGTTCTCAAGTAAAACTCTCGATTTTTTTTCAATTAACGATTCACCCGTATATACTTCCATTCAATATCTAAATATTGTTACGTTGGATCTTAATATATCTTTTTTCTTTTTTACTTTTTACTTTCCACTCTTTTATTTTTTTTTTTTATTTTTTTTTTTTTTTTATTTTTTTATTTTTTTTTTTTTTTTTTTTTTGTAATTCCTTTCACGTTAACGAATAATATATTATCTCGTTTACAATTTGGAATAAAATGTAATAAAACGGCATGGATAAGATCTTAGACGAAGAATCCATTAAGGGATTCTAATTTCATTTAGCGATTAGATCTTTAATTCTAATTGATCGCGAGAAGTTTGAGAACCACTCGGAGTCGGTGTAAAATAAAGCACCACATACTGTATCAATTAACGAATGAGTGCCGCGACAATATCCTGTGTCTGGACCGCCTGTGCTCACGGCCGGTTTTCTACTCGATGCAACGACAGCAGATATCTCGGAGAATGATGTCATCGTGACATCATAACGTCCTTTCGATAAGCTACATCATAAACGATTAATTAGATCGAACGTTGCGTAATCAAGAACTTGTTAGCTAAGATATCGTTCAATCATAGATAGATTATAACACGAAGTATTACATAAATCTATATCAATAAAACGTATAACGACGACGACGACGACGACAAGAGAAACTTTGAGTAATTTTTTTTCTTTCCTTTCCTCTTTTTTTTTTCTTTTTTTTTTTCGTTTTTCTTACTCTTTATTTTTGAATTTAATCTGAAAAGAAAGATTGCAAATTAATCGAGAAGAACAAGAAATGAATAAAGGGGGATAATCTGATCGTAGAAAGAAAAAAAAAAAAGAAAAAAAGAAGAAGAAGAAGAAGAAGAAGAAGAAGAAGAAAGATGAGCGATCGAATCGAAATCCAAAGAGGGTCATCGCGCCAGACAGTCTGGATTCGAAAGAGTCGAGTCTCGACGAGGCTCGACGATGCACTTGCTAGTCCGATCACGCAGTATGGGACACGCGTGCGTGCACGGTGTAATTATGGTGACGCGTGGGCCAAGACGCCACCGTATCAACGAGCGAGAGCGAGAGTGCCGAGCGCGTTCATTAACTCTTGCTCGGTGTGTACGCTTGAAGAAAGAACGAAGGAGTGGGAGAGGTGGGAGGACGGGAGGGAGGGAAGGAGAAAGAGAGAGGGAGAGAGAAAGAGAGAGAGAGAAAGAAGAAATCCTCCTCTCTTTTTCTCTTTTCATCTCTTTTTATCTTCTCTTCTTGTTCTTGCTCTCTCTCTCTCTCTCTCTCTCTCTCTCTCTCTCTCTCTCTCTCTCTCTGTCTATCTCTCTTTCTAGCTCGGTCTCGCTTCAGCCTCTTAAACACGAGCCGCGTGGGACTACGCGGATTTAAAGGCGAGGAAGCGCTCTCGCTTCTCTTTGCCGGAAGTTGCTGATTGCTTGACACTGCCTGTCACGACTTAGACGGCGCATCGATTGCTCCTAATTTGCGAGTCTTACACGCGAATGGAATAAATTATATCCTTAACCCTTCGCGATCCCACGTCGTCGCCGTCCGACTAGTACAAACGAACCAACGAACATAGTAGTAGGAGGATCAGGGAGAGAGAGAGAGAGAGAGAGAGAAAGATAAGTCTATCCTACTCGATCAATCTCATTCGATTCTCGTCTGGCCTTTGAAATTGATAATACGCAACTTATTACGGAATAGGTTCTAACAATAGATTTCGAACGAATCGAATTTCTTTAGGTTTCAAGCGACGTCTCGATGGAATTCTTGTCAACTTTAAGAAATGTAATATCTCTCTCTCTCTCTCTCTCTCTCTCTCTCTCTATCTCTGTCTTCCTTTTCCATTTTATTAAAACTATTTGAAAATGGATTACGTGAAAATTTCAAGCAACGCCCATAATTCTTACACGCGGCCGGTCACGCATGTTATATACGAACGAAAATAGATAGATACATAAGGGAGGTAAGGTAGTTACGTAGGTCGCAGGAAAAGCGTAGGGGAATGCGCCCTCGCGAGTTTACCACCACCTCTTCTCTCCCATCCTCTCACACAGAAAATATCTGTCTAGTGCTAGAACTGCCAACGTTGGATCGGCCAAAGCAACTAATATACCAAAGTTTTCACATCATCCGCCTAGCTCTATCTTCCATCTCTTCGGCTCTTTCCACGCTTATTAAGTCCCGCCAGTGATTTCTCCGGCCAGCGGGAGGTATTCCCAGTGTATATAATGCCGCCTTCGAGCCGTCCACTCACTCTCCTTTACTTCGCGAAAGAGCTTCATTTGCTTTTCCGAGGGTACGGATTGGCGAGTGCCTCGAAAAAAAGAGAAAGAGAGAGAGAGAGAGAGAGAGAGAGAGAGAGAAGAAAAAAAAAAGAATGAGAAGCCGTATTGGAACTTGCAGAAACGGCGATTCGAGATGGAAAGTTATTAACCGTAGAACCAGCCAGTTAGAGTATCTCTCTCTCTCTTTCTTTCTCTCTTTTTCTCTCTCACACTCAGTTCCCCCACTCCTCGATTTCGAACGGACTAATTATCCACGAAATGAGAACGCACGAACGTCCAAACGATATGTACGGATAAAAATGAAAGTTCTCTCCCTCTCTCTCTCTCTCTCTCTCTCTCTCTCTCTCTCTTTATCTGTTTAGTTAAAAAAGTACGATCGATGATATAAGATTCATCCTTTTCGTGCTTTTCCCTTTCCAACGATTTAATGACTTTATTAGAGGCAAATCAGTAAGAGAAAGAGAAAGAGAGAGAGAGAGAGAGAGAGAGAGAACCTCTAATCAAAGATACTGACGAGATGAGAAACTTTGTTGGTTTGGCATTATGCTCCTTCTATTTTACCCTCCCTTCCTTTAACGTGTTTCAATCACTCTTATCCATATACTACAATTCTCGTTAGACACATTATATCACTTCTCTCTCTCTCTCTTCTATGACAAATCAAATTTATGATTGCAAATAGTGCGCCAAAGCTTTTCGATATTCTTCTTGAAAAAAATAAATACAATAACCAAAGAACAAAAAAAAAAAAAGAAAAAAGAAAAAGATAAAAACACAGACCCTCGATCGAGTCGTAATTGATAAATGAAATATGAAAGAAAAAAAAAAAGAGAAAAAAAAGAACAGATCGTTTATTCGTAAGAAACTATCGAAATAGTTTTGACCTCGATCGTAATTTTCTTTATTCTCCATGGCTGAGAGTGAAATGGGGAAGTAGAAAAAGGAAGAGAGAGAGAGAGAGAGAAAGAGAGAGAGGAGGGAGGGGATATACGATAGGAATGGCAAATAAATTTAATCGAGAAAAATCGTCGATCGATTACGTCGTAGAATACGACGATGAACGACGACTAGTTTACGGCGGTCGCAGTTTAACGCGTCTCTCAGCACAACTCGGTCTGTCCATTAAAGGTATTTACTGCATATTATTACCTTAACTGTGTTTGATCGTTTACGATCGGCGAATAATAAAATAATTATAACTCGGCGTCGTAAAAGTTTACGGGGAATCAGAGAAAGAGAGAAATATAGAAATACTACTCATCGGTACTCAAACTTAAGCTAAGTTCGATGTTACTCGCAATATTTACCCATACCGTGTCCTGCCGTTCTGTTCTGTTCCGTTTCGTTTCGTTCCGTGCCATGTCGTGAGTTAAAAGCGAGAACGTCGTTTCTTTTGGCTTCTCACGTCGTACAATCGTGTATGCCAATGCCGACCAAATCGTTCCCCTCGTAAAGATAACGAAATAGCCGGAGTCGTCTCACCATCAACGTTTGCCTCCATTTTTCGCTTCTCGCGAATATTTTCTCTTTCGGGTTTACGTTGCGCCGAACGCAACGCTGCCTGATAGGGAGTCCTCGTAATTTCTTATAAGATATCCTCTTACGAAAGAGAAAGAAAGAAAAAAATAAAAGAAATAACAAAAAAGACAAAACAAAAAATAAACAAAAAAAAAAAAAAGATAAAAATCGGTATTGCCCTTAGAACGTTTTCTGAAACATTCTCAACCGATACAGATCTTACGATTTTCTTCTTAATCTAAATACTTAATAAATTAAATTATAAAATGGTGTATATATATATACATATATCTTATAGTTTCTTCCCTCTCTCAAAGTCATCGTAAACGATTTTAAAGATCATCCAAAAACACGACGAATAAAAATGCTATTTACTATTTAGCATCGTCGTGAAAACTTTCAAGGTAATATAGATTCCAATCGTTTCGCGATAAAAGAACGGCTAATAATAAACTATAAAATATAGTGACAATAAGACGACAATATCGATTACGATCGTGAGTGAGTGAATAATATTACGACATAGTCTCGTTACTTCGAATATCTTGGACATTCTAACAAGTCGTCCTCCTCGTCGTCGTCGTCGTCGTAGTCGTCGTCCTCGTCGTCGTCGCTGTCGTCTACGTTGATTTACATCAAGAACCCAAAAACCTAACTCTTGGATCGTTGTTTATCGAGGAGCCGGACTAACCGTAACACGCGTGAATTATCGATCTTTAATGATGATTCCGAGTCTGGTGACCGTGCGCCAAGACGACGTTCTCGAACGATAAATCTTACGGTCGTAAACGATTCGAGGCGGACAAAGGAGCATCTTTCTACGGGGCGGGGGTGATCAAGAGGAAGAGAAGCAGACGGAAAGAGAGAGAGAGAGAGAGAGAGAGAATGTATGTATGTATGTGTGTGTGTGTAAAAGAGAAGAAACGAAACGTGACAACGTAACAACAAAGGAACCTAAGTAGTAATCGTTTATGCGTTATAGACGATCTTAGATATAGATTTCTCGTGAAAATCTTGAATTAGACTGCTCGTTTAAATCAGTATAGACCAGGATAGCTCCTCTTTCTCTTCTACTTATTTTACTTCTTCTTCGTCTTTTATCCATCTTCAAACATCAGTCCTCCCGCTGCCCTTCTACTTGGTCAACGTCTTTCGCGGAGTTACACCTACGTATATATCTAAAGAGACCCCAGCCAGGGCACACCCTGGTATACCAAAAAGTCTGACCTAATTGTGACTTATGGCGACTCTAATAGAGAATCACCAAAATCTAAAACGTGAACCCTCCTGATTGTCGTTTCCTCTATTTTCTCTCTTTCTCTCTCTCTCTCTCTCTCTCTCTTTCTGTCTGTCTCTCTCGGTTGAATGTCCGATATCTATCAGAGGAAGATTTCACAAAAGTCACGAACTTTTGCTTGATCTCTTTTAAAGAATGTAACAGATAATGTTCCGTTGTAATAATTGAAAGCTAAGAAGAGAATTTCTTGGATGCGGTTTATAATGGATACCGGCATGAAAGAAGAAAAATAAAGAGAGAAGAAACGATTATCTGTTCCACGTTCTTTCCGTTTATTGTGCTGCTCGACAGGTGCGCGTACCGCGCAGCCCAGCTGCCGCCGCCGCCTTCGCCTCGATATCATTCTTACTTACGACTGTGTACCTGCACTTCCGTTATAGGGTCTCCTTCATGGTGCTTCCCTTTTCCGACGTCTGCCTCTTCTCAAACTTCCGCTCGACCAAATCGAAATAAATAAATATTGTTTTACTTTTTGAACGAGTAGATATGAATAACGATTAATCTCTTTCTCTCTCTCTCTCTCTTTTTAAACTTTGTTTTAAACAAAGATTTACAAAACCTAAAAATCATTATATAAAATGGATATATATATATATATATATACATACACAAACATATATATATTCATATATAAATATATATTCGTATAATAGATAAATCTATCGATTCGAATAACTAAAATCGACGATCGCTCTTTTAAATCTTTAATACGTAACCCTACGTGAATTTCTCTTTATCATCGTTCTCCTTTTTCTCCCTCTATCCTGCGGGAGAATTTTGCAAAAGGGTAGTTCACGCACCCCTCGGCGAAGGCGCGACTGGATATCAAAGTCGCTATTTATAAGAGAGGCAGCTCTCTAGAACGCGCACGTGTTACATAAAATACTCGCGCGATTGTACGAACACGCGTGCGGACTAGCGAATGTACGTTCTAACACAGAGACTACATACACATATATACATATATATATATACAGAAAGAGAGAGAGAGAGAGAGAGAGAGAGAGAGAAAGAGATAGATAGATAGATAGAAAGAGAGAGAGAGAGAGAGAGAGAGAAAGAGACCCGCGCACACAGTTCTACGCGAACGTAAAGGAACGATAGAACGCGCGGAAGGAGGACACGCGGAGGGAGGGAGCGGTCGGACGTATTTGCATATAGAGAGCGTTAGCTAAGGGAAATAGAAGCCGAATACGTGACAGCTTTGCTCTGGGAGGCGATTCTTCGCAGCAGAGATGGACACTTCCTATCAGCGAGTTCATTAATAACCAGACGAGGTTGGCCAAAGGTGAGCGGGGTGGGCTAAATGGCCGAACGTCCCTTCGTCCTTTTCTCTCTCTTTCTCTCTCTCTCTCTCTCTCTCTACCTCTCTCAGTCTTTCGCTCTTTTGCTCTCTTGCTCTCTCTTTCGACTCTACCTACTCTCTGTCTTTTCATCCTACGCTTCCTCTCGCTTTCTCTATCTCTAATATACGTCCATCGCTCTTCCGCTCCCTTAAACGTATCACCGAATGGTCCTTCGTCTTTCGAGTCGACATACACAAAGAAAGAGAGAGAGAGAGAGAGAGAGAGAAAGAGCCTTATCTCAACTGGGTACGCGAGGAAAACTGGTAATGCCGTTAATGTTATACGACGATCGTTTAAAATAAAGCAGAGACTGATAAATGATGCCGTACGTACGAATTTCCAAGAAAATTGAAATTCCAAAGAGCTTTATGCTGATACGTACTATTGTAATAGACAATTCTACGTAGGGTGGGGAGGGAGGGGGGGGGTAGAGGTGGAGGGTGGGGGAGGAGGAGGGGAAGAAAAATATATATATATATATATATAACAGAATTGTTATCGAATGTCCGTCAAAATATTACTTGGAGTTTGTCCTCTAAGGATAAATACCTTTCTCAAAGGCAAATGGGATAAATCTGAATAACACGCATCAAGCGCGATACCTATGGCGGACCCCTTTTGATAAGGGTCTGCCAAAAGGGGTTGGTGAATGATTAGAGATATTAATATTGCTCGTTCGTAAAGGGTGCAAACTATCCAAGTATACGAAAGCCCAAACATCCCCTCTGTCCTTACTCTCAATGCGTTTAAATGGTTCTCTTCTCTTTGTAATCCGATCGCTTCTTACATCGAATTTAACACAATAGAATTTATTTAATGAAATATCCACACTTAAAATGTATACGATTCTTTATTTGAAAATCGTTATCGGAGTTGAATTATATCAAACGATCCGTTCTTCGTTTCACGTGGCATAGCGATTAATTGGTAGAAAGCAAATACTTCGAGTGAGTGAGTGAGTGAGTGAGACAGAGAGAGAGAGAGAGAGAGAGAGAGAGATTCGGAGATTCGCATAGAGAGTTTTGGAGTGAGAAGGAAGTAACGTTTCTCGACGTACGAAGAGATTTCGATATCTCGATCTCGCAGCACGGGCCCCAGAGACAGTGTCGGATCCCGAACAAACGCGGCCACGAGACTCCGCAAACTAATTCTAATCTGGCGCTACCGACAAATCGCTCGCCATAAATCCAGGGCCAAGAAACCAGCGCCAAGACGTACCGTAATCGAAGATAAACCGTCGTACCCCAACCTTCTCTCTCTCTCTCTATCTATCTCTCTCTCTCTCTCTCTCTCTCTCTCTTTCTCTTCTCCTTTCCAACGAGCGAAAAGCAACTATCGTAGGGTTATCAAAGTCGACGTGAAACGTCGGAACTACAGGGGGTAAGACCGTTGTCGGCACGCTGAGAGGGGATTCGAACGAAGGGATCACGTCTCCTATGTTATCCGGATAAATCAGAAATCAACTCGACCACCATTTGACTTGCTTCGAGTTCGAGGAAGAATATCCTATTTCTTTTTTCCTATTTCTTATTTCTTTATAATCTAATATACGATGTATGTTGATAAATGCGACTATTTTTTTCCTCTGTCTTTTTTTTTTTTTTTTTTTTTTTTTCTTTCATTAAGAAATAATGATCCTAATATTCGATGTGGTATTTCCTAAAAAAGAAAAAAAAAATAGAGAGAGAGAAGAGAAAAGTAAAAAAAGAAAAAAAAGAATAGGAAAATAAAGAAAGACAAAAATTATCAAAGTATATTTATCCATTAGACCTATCATCCGTTTGCTGGTCTATCTAAGCAAAATGAATTTCATTGTCTCACACGACGTCGACTTGTCGTTCGTTTGGACTACGTCTCATCAAGCAAGAATCCCCCGAGCCGAATGGTCGGACTCCTTGACGAGATTGATCGTTCCTCAACGACAAGCGTCGTTGTGCGGAACAAGGGAGACCCTTTTCCTACCCGTGAACGCACGAAGCACGATGCATCATACATCATCGAGATTGAAACATTTCCTTATTATTACCATCGCGGGCATAGATTAATTCTACGGTATTACAACGAGACCGTTCGTTCGTACGTACGTTCGTTCGTTCGTTCGTTCGTTCGCGCGGGATCCGGCAACGCGAGCCATTCGGGTGCCACCGTCACGTCTCTACGAACGACGTCGGGACGACGGACGTCTTTGTTTAAATCGGTGTTGGCGAGTAAAGTATCTACCTAGCTTGTTACTCCTTTCATTGTCCTTTCGTACCGATTTTCTTGACGAATACTTAATACCACCAACGTCGAATTTTATTCATTCACTATTCTAAATGATTTTTCTCTGAATTGAAAATGAAAAAAAAAAAAAAAACATAAGGTCAATTAAAATATTTCACGATTACGTTAATATCGTATAATATATTGTACGTAACGTGGCATATATGTTATTTCAAGGGAGATTTTTTGTTCTTTTTTTTTTTTTTTGTCATAGAAGAAAGAAAGAAAGAAAGAGAAAGAGAAGAAGGAAAAAAGGGAAAAAGCAATTTTGAATTACGTCGATCAATAGGTCCATAATCTTCATATATGAAAGAAACAAGATAGAGGAGATAAGATTGATCGTAAGAGAAATAACGAACGCTATCAAGTTCGCCGAAATTATCCAACCCCAAACGAATCGTCTTTCTTCATTCTCTACCTCTCGATCTACCTACCAACAGATTCCTCGAAGGGTCTTACTAACCGGTGATTCCCTTTCTCAACAACGTCCTTGGTAGCGATCGTAACGATGGACGACGGGTGGTCCATCAAGCGCGACCACCGCGGACGCCAAAACGAATCGACAAAATCACCTTCGCTAGGTTTTTCCTTCTCGCGTATATACTGACTTTAATTTCGATTCGACTTAAGCTACGCCGATATAATGTCGCATTCGAATAAACGCCAGGGTGCTAATCGAATTGCCATGGTCGATACGATTGTTTGTTGTTACGTTTGAAAGTTTATCGGTCGGATCTTTCATTCCTTTTACAAATCGTCCCTGTCTTATCCGACGACCAAGTCGATTACGATCGTTAAGAGGAGAAAAAAAAAAATAGAAAAGAAGAAAAAAAGAAGAATAGAAATTCAAAATATATTCTTTTCATCGATGAGACGTTTTAAAATATTACAAATGATGAAATTTTTTCTACATTGAAAATACGATCGTATATTCTGCCTCGAGATCATTCGAGACTATATATACCATTCGTAAATACATCGTTCATTTTGATATCATAAATTAGCCTACGTAGCCAGATTGACGGTGAATATTTATTGGAATTTAAGTTTATAATTACCGAGAAATTCTTAGATCTGTTATGCACCTATTGGACGTGGACCTACCAATCTTGTTATGGGATTATGAGACGGAGATAGGAAGAAGATGGTGAAAGAGAGAAAATCACAGCTATCGTCATTCCTCTCTATTCCTCCTTTTTCCTCAACGACGACAACGACGACGAAAGCAGTTTCACGTGTCTTCTCTTTCCCTCTCTTACTCTTATTCCAATCTGCTCTTCTTCTCATCCTCTCTCTCTCTCTCTCTCTCTCCCTCTCTCTCTCTCTCTCTCTCTCGCTCATTCACTCTCTCTCCGCTTCTGCTCGCGTATTACGAATCGCCTTTCACGTCAAGCGCCGGGAATTAATGCGCGTAATATGTTGGCCGCGAGCACACGTTTACGGGTTTACGTTCCACGTGGGTATAACTTAAAACCAGCTCTTGGCCTATCGCAAAGGATGACACCTTAAAGGATATTCTACAAACGCGATATGCGTCACGAGGCGCCGATACAATTATCTTTAAAAAGAAAAGCTCATTAATAGAACGATTCATTATTGATCGTTAAATCTCACGTTATAATATCTATTAATCTTTGAACGATCGATCGTCTCGTATTTATTTAAAGAATATATTTCGAACGACGTTATCATGTTTTAAAATTCTAACTTACACGTTTTCTACGTAAAATCGTCATTTTAAAAAAGGGACGAACGAAAGAGAGAATACTACCTCAGAAACAAATTCTTTTTCCCTTTTTAGATCTTTCACTAGCACTCAACAACTCCTTTTCCCTTTCACGTTGATATTTCCAACCAATGTACTCTACACAGATTTACCTTGCTCCCGGTAATCAGCTTTCGATTATTTATCGCACTATTAATCCGGGAATAGGTCCCCGATCGGGCAACCCAATTTGTAATCGTTAACCGAACTTGATTTGGTCTCCCATCTTCCTCACCCTTTCTCTCTCCCTCTCTCCCTTCTTCTTCTCTCTACCGTTCCTTTTACTGGTAGCCGACTCGCGCGAAGATCCGACTACGTATAACGTAGAAGTAAGTTTTGCTCGGAAGCTCGATGAAACATCGCCGCGAGTTTCTCCTCCGCGTTCTCGTGCCTGTCACCCTCGTTCGTGGTCAAATGCTTTATGGGTTTCCCCTCTCGTGCGGTTGGAAGGGTAGAACGCTTAAGTACGTTCGATATCGTCTGTATGAGGCAAAGAAAAAAAAAAAATATATATATATATATATATATATATATATCATTTCCCGTCTTATTTATCTCATCGATAAAAAAGTATGAAAATTAATAATAAAAATAAAAAAGAGAAAAAAAAACAAAGATCCTTAGGAAAATGTAAAAGAGAGAAAATCTATAGATTTAAATAGATAAATCATCGTCAATGCATTGTCAATCGGTATATAATAATTGGTAATAACACGTCTGTCGACGTGTATTTTATCTCTGATTATATTCATGGATTCTATCAATTTTTTTTTTTTTTTTTTTTTTTATTAAAATATTACGAATACAGGATTCAAAAATAGGAAATATTTGAATCAAATAAATGCCATGCAAATAGGATAAACAATATGTATTATTTTATACTTTAGTAATTTAGATAAAACTAGGTATTTGGAAAGATAGAGTATATTTGTGGATCGATCAAGAATGTATATTAAAAAAGACGAAGATTATAGACACACCTATGCACAACTGATTGAGATAAGAAACGATTAATAATTAATCGACCAATTGACGATTATCAAAGAAATAAATATCGATCAACGTAATAGAAAAAGAACCTTCGTCAAATTCCAATAAATAGAACATATGTTTCCCTTTCTCTATCATAGATTATGCGAGTTCTCGACTAGAGGAGAAACTGCTATCGAACGTTCTCAACCTACCGTCCGCAATGATACATCGGCTATTACCCGGAGCACAGCACCTGTTAATGCGTTTCTCTTCGGATCCCCGCCTCGACAACACACCTGACTTCTATGCGCCGCTGTGAGCCACCATTCTCAACGATCGCGAAACGTTCTCGCGGCTATTCTCGATAAGAATATCGCAGCGGGAACGACTCATGGAATTAGTCCTTGGCTTTATGCTTCACCATAAGCCGCGCGTCGCAACTCTTTCTTATATATCTTTTCCTCCCTTATGATTTCTTCCTGCTTCCGTCAATTAATTACATACCTATTGTATTACCTCTTTCTTTCATATTTATAAAATCAACCCCAATGGGAAAGGGATGAACGTACAGCACAAGCAAATCCACATTATCAAATTTTTAACTCCATTAGTAATTATCTAGATACATCTGTTATAATGTCTTTATCAATTGTACGACATATAACAAAAGATTGGAATGAGATAAAATATTTTTTTATATTTCAAAACTCATTTCGAGTAATACTTGGAAATTATGTACAATCGTTAATACTATCTTCTCATCCATACACGGATAGAATGGCATAGGGAAAAAGAAGAAGAAGAAGAAGAAGAAGAAGAGAGGGATCTTAATACCCTTCTTAAATATTCTTTTCCATTCTCTTTAGATCCTCTTCGAATCCTTCTTTCTCTACCTCCTCCCCCCATCTTCTTCTTCTTCCTCTTCTTCTTTTTCTTCTTTTCACTGAGACAACGCTCGAAAGATCCTTACGCCTGTCTCGATCTTACTCTTCCTTCTATGCCCTTCCCCTCCTACCCTTTCTCTTATCGCTGAGAAGGGTATTAAGCCGAGGGGTAAAATTCTTAAAGGTAGAAACAAATAATACGATTACGTTCCGTTTCCGTTTATTAAAGAAACAAGATATCGCGACTCTCTCAATCTATCTATCTCTTTCTCTCTTTCATTCATTCATTCTTTCTTTCTTTCTTTCTTTCTTTCTTTCTCTCTCTCTCTCTCTTTCTCTCTTTCTTTTACTCTCATTCTCTGAGCGATTCGAAGCTGAGTCTTCCTACTTGTAAGAACCTCCATCCTCTTCTCCTTTTTCCAACGAA
>NC_062207.1:2664927-2667427 GCF_912470025.1 Vespa velutina
TTTTAGACAAATCGAGCGGGTGGGTGGGGGGCTAGGGGAAGGGACGTATGGGGAATGAGAGTTGGAAACCATGGCCCATCTCGATGGCCCATCGAATCATCTCTGACTCGAGGT
This sequence comes from Vespa velutina, assembly GCF_912470025.1. NCBI lineage: Eukaryota > Metazoa > Arthropoda > Insecta > Hymenoptera > Vespidae > Vespa > Vespa velutina. The sequence goes on from NC_062207.1 coordinate 2,665,042, forward strand.
CCGTCCGGTTTTTAACGACTTCGACGCGCTCGATTGGAACGCACGATCTCTATATAATCCTATTTTTTCGAGGATATAACCTTTGCGAATCTCTCTTTCTTCTATTCGACAAAAAGGAACAAATATATCCGCGAATCTCTTCGTATCTCATCTCTCTCTCTTTCTCTCTCTCTCTCTCTCTTTCATTCACTCTCTCTCTCTCTCTCTACACCCATTCAAGGAAGGTCAAGTTTGAACCTTTTTCTTTCGAAATGTACCGTCGAAGTCTCCGACTAATGCACCGTCGTGCTCCGGGGCAAGGTAATGCCTAATTAATCCAATTAATCTAGGCCCGAGCACAAATGACCTCCGCGAAGACCTCAAAGACCGCTATCCAACCCTTCTCTTCATACCCCTCCCCTTTTCTTATCTCATTCTCTCTCTCTCTCTCTCTCTCTCTCTCTCTTTCTGTCTGATGGACCGAAGCCGATCTAACATTCCGAGAAATTAACGATTACCGGTGATTTATACAAATTCATATTTTAAATTATTGGCCGTCATTAGCGCACGTCGGGGTATTAGTTCTCGGTGACGTGTAAAAGGCTCACCTACCCTTTCCTCCGCCGCCAACTTCTCTTTCCTTTCTTCTTCTTCCTTAACCTCGATCATCCTTCCACCACGCAGACTTCCAAACGGTGTATAGTATCCTCTCGATCCGTCCGGATCCTGTCTGTGCTTTTTCTCTCTCTCTCTCTTACTCTCTCTATCTCACTCACTCTCGAATATATTATCGTTTTGTTGCTGCGAGCAAGAGAAAGAGAAAGCGAAACGAAGAAGAAGAAGAGAAAGAGAGAGAGAGAGGGGTTAGGGAGAGGGGGAGGCGAGCCCGAGCCAAAGCCGGGCTGGTTGTCATTGGCTCATTTGTTAGACGCCATCCAAAGCATGCGGGGCCTTGATTTAGTGCCTCCACCTCAAACCGCGTACGCGTATACCCTGAGAGATATCTACCGCGGCCGCCCTTCATCGAAGAGACAAAGACACGAATTCACGGCTTCGAGCCGTGCAAGTTCGTGACCTCCGTTGTTCCTCTCTCTCTCTCTCTCTCTCTCTCTCTCTCTCCTTCTCTCCTTCTTTCTTTCTCTCATACAATATTTCTCTTTCTTTTCTCATTCTTCGATAGATCCCTGGTTAATAATATCAAATGGGAAGAATTTCGCAAGGGTATCGTGAAAATATTATATAGAATAGGAAAACGAAGAAAAGAAGGAAGAAAAGGGGAAGGGGGGATGGTGTCCGAGCCCCCGCACGCAGCTGCCAATTTCGCGACAGGAAGGAAGGTAAGAGATAAGAGAATGAGGAATTACCTTTTGGAGGCAGGTGTAGGTGGTCCTACTCAAGCTATTTCCTACGGCGCATTTGTTGGGACCCTTTGGGACCTACGGATCTGAGGGCCCGATCTCTTGAGTAAGCGAGAAGGATAGAAAGAGAAAAAGAGGAAGAAAGAAAGACAGAGAGAGAGAGAGAGAGAGAGGGAGAGAGAGAGAGAAAGGTTTGCACTTATACGGTAGCCGAACGACCTCAGGAAATCTAATTGTCGGTCTTCGACGTAGCGAGCAAATTGCAAAAATAAACACGTTGCCGTGCACCGGTAGGAGGGTGGGGAACGTGAAATCGAGGACCGACCGGTGGTCGGTCGTCTCTCTTGGTTTCTCCTTTTTCTCCCCTCTTTTTTATTCTTTCCTTCTCTTTCGAATCCTTCTTCGCTCTCTCTCTCTCTCTCTCTCTCTCTCTCTCTCTCTTTCTATCTCTTCCTCTCTTTTTCTCTTTCTCTCTTTCTTTCTCACTCTTCTTCTTGGGGAATGGAAATACTAATTTTGCGGAATACGGTGGCCGGACTGCGGTAAGCGCCCAACGTAAAGCAGTGGTGTGGGTCGTGATTACCCGAGGATAATTATAGTAGACGTGCGCGCAGCTTATAGAACGGGGTGGCTGCCGTGTACCCGTCTGACGTGAGTTTACCTACGTGTGCGTAAGGTTATTACCTAGAGAATCGGCTTCGAGAAGATGCTCCCTAGTTTGCTATCGTGCTTTACGAATTTCTCTTTCTCTTTCTCTTTCTCTTTCTCCCTTTCTCTCCCCATTGACTTTTCCGAACGTGGGAGGAGGAAATAGTCAAGTCTTTTATCTTTCTTTTTCTTTTTCTTTTCTTTGTCTTTTTTCTTTCCTTTTTTTTCCCTCATACTTTCGACGAGACAAACACCGATAAGGTCTCAATCGAGAACGTATATACAAGGGGGACAATAAAAATACGAAACGTCAGTGCGTTCGAAGAAGACTTTTGAGAAGAGAGACTTCTCGATCTACTCGGCAATAAGGATTTATTGCGGCGGCCTTTGATGAGTAGCCA